>NC_041218.1:66186687-66214714 GCF_002837175.3 Physeter macrocephalus
GGAAATAAAAACAAAAATAAATGGGACCTAATGAAACTTAAAAGCTTTTGCACAGCAAAGGAAACCATAAACAAGACCAAAAGACTACCCTCAGAATGGGAGAAAATAGTTGCAAATGAAGCAACTGAAAAAGGATTAATCTCCAATATTTACAAGCAGGTCATGCAGCTTATTAACAAAAAAACAACCCAATCCAAAAATAGGCAGAAGACCTAAATAGACATTTCTAAGAAAAAAAAATGTCATGAAGAACCTGGGTGTAAGACGGGAATAAAGACAGACCTACTATTGAATGGACTTGAGGATATGGGGAGGGGGAGGGGTAAGCTGTGCCAAAGTGAGAGAGTGGCATGGACATACATACACTACCAAACGTAAAATAGATAGGTAGTGGGAAGCAGCCGCATAGCCC
This sequence comes from Physeter macrocephalus, assembly GCF_002837175.3. Taxonomy (NCBI): domain Eukaryota; kingdom Metazoa; phylum Chordata; class Mammalia; order Artiodactyla; family Physeteridae; genus Physeter; species Physeter macrocephalus. The sequence goes on from NC_041218.1 coordinate 66,187,100, forward strand.
AGGGAGATCAGCTCGGTGCTTTGTGACCACCTAGACAGGTGGGATAGGGAGGGTGGGAGGGAGGGAGACGCAGGAGGGAATAGATATGGGAACATATGTATATGTATAACTGATTTATTTTGTTGTAAGGCAGAGGCTGACACACCATTGTAAAGCAATTATACTCCAATAAAGATGTTAAAAAAAAAAAAAAGAAATCTAGAGTTCCAAGAGGTTTGTGAATGAATTGTGGAAGACCCATGATAAGTGGCAGGTCCATCAATGAGGACTTTGGCTTTCTGTCTCCAAGTCCTTTGGTCTTAGAGTTCCAAGAGGTTTGTCAATGAATTGTGGAAGACCCATGATAAGTGGCAGGTCCATCAATGAGGACTTTGGCTTTCTGTCTCCAAGTCCTTTGGTCTTTCTCCTGTATAGTACTAATGTCCAGTGCTTGTTTATGTACGTTTGTGGTTAAATATCTTACCGAGCCTATTTAATTCTTAAGTATTATGTAACTTCCATGATTATCTAATTGAGCTCATAATGTTTGGCATATGTAGACAAAATAAAAATCTTATCATTTTGATATAAAATAAGTTATTTTAAAATTTTCCATGCATTTTGTTATATAATAGTCTGAATTTCATCAAGAGCATAATTTGAAACACAGTTCTTCCAGGAGGTTTAATCAAGGTAAAGATTTCATTCTTTGAAATTATCAGTTTCATTTTGCATCAGTGTAGTGTGTGAATCTCTGATTATAGGTATTTTTGTGTTTCATTCTTTAAAACCTAGTTTAAAATTATTTCTAGCACCTATAAGTTTTTATGCTTATGTCACTTTATTAATGATATTGCTCTTTCTACTTAATATTGTCTTCTCCTTTCCATGTAGTCTCTCCAAATGTGTAAAACTATGGCTTCATGAAAGAAAAAAAATGCTAGCATATTTTCTTCAAATTATCAGAGTATGAGAATTTGCCTGCACATTTTTTGGTGGTTACCTTTTGAATATCTAGATATCAGAAATGGCAAAGTAAAGGAATAATTTACTTAAATAGATTCACTGTTTATTATTTTTACATTAGGATTTCTTAAACTTTTTTTGGTGCGGGTTGTTGTTTGTTTGCTGCTACAGATGCTTCTCAATTAAAGCAAAGTTTTATTGAGTTTCCTCCAAAGTATGCTATAGAGAACAATGTTATATTATCAATGCAACATCATGAACCACAAACACATTATCCCAAACACATAAAATTACAGATTTTTTATTTTCTCAGTAACTTTAGGTATCCTCAGGTTTAAAGCTGGTAGAAATACTTGATGCTCTTTTCTCTTCGAATGGTGATACAAATAGCAATTATTCACTGCTCCATAATGGATCATTTTTATCTACATCTTGCGTCTGTTCTGTTTATATAGAATAAATATTTATGTTTTCTCATTTTTCTCAACTAAGAGATACAGATAAAAGAGATTTGAAGTATCAGCTATAATTCATTTCTTGAAAAGAAAGGCCTTATACTGATATTGTATGGAAGAGAAAACTATCTAAAGCATTTCAGCAGCAAGCGTATAACCAAGATAACATCAGCATTTTCCTTCCTGAAAATGTATCTTCCCTATATTAAAGTAAGGAAGCAGTATTTTATTAAAAATAGTATGAGAAGCTCAACCTATCATCACGAACCTAGCTTAAATAAGATCCTGTTATGTTTGATAGGGAAAAAATAATGGTAAGGTTTTGTTTTAGTCACATGTTCACTATACAAGATCATCAAAAAATTCCTAAAACGCAAAAACAACAAAAAAAGTGAAATAGTTCTTATGTTAATAGTTCATAGTTTTCTACTTTTAAGTTCTCAAAACCAAATTATTATTCTACATAGATATACAGTGATAAGATATTAATGACTTAGTGGCTAGTGGGCTAATGTCAAAAAAGTTATCAGTTTGAAAAATCTAGAATTTTCTTTTCTGCTCATACACACAATGTAGCCCTGTAATTTAGTACTGCTAGCTGCTTATGGCTGCTTATCTATTTTTTTGTAGTAAAATATTTGTTTAGGATAGGAACAAGCTATATAACACTTGATCTGCATTACTTAAAAATCAGACATTAAAAGGTGTTAGTTACATTTGAAATATTTCACATGCTTTGTGACTTCAGATTACATTTCCTGACTTTGACTTGGTATTGCCTTTTCCTAATGAAGAACAAAATTTTACTGAACTAGGGTCTATATACTAAAATACATCCTTAGATAATTTTTTGAAGATGGTGTGTTACAGTAATTTACAAATAAAATATATAAACTCATTTAGCATAAATGTTTTCTATAAATAACTGTAGCATTAATTTATTTTAATTACTTTTTTCATATTGCTTATCGTGTAAGGAATTAAATGAAAAATTATTTTGAACTAAATTATTTTGAACTTTGTTTTTTTTTTTTTGTTTTTTTTTTTTTGTGGTATGCGGGCCTCCCTCTGCTGCGGCCTCCCCCGTTGCGGAGCACAGGCTCCGGACGCGCAGGCTCAGCGGCCGTGGCTCACGGGCCCAGCCGCTCCGCGGCATGCGGGATCCTCCCAGACCGGGGCGCGAACCCGGCTCCCCTGCATCGGCAGGCGGACGTGCAACCACTGCGCCACCAGGGAAGCCCTTGAACTGTGTTTTTAAATGTATTATTTTGTTCGCATTATGCCACTAATACATGTTCGTTACAGATTATTTGAAAAATGCAGAGAAATGGATAAAGAAAACCTCATAATCTACTTCCCAAGGATTACCACTGTTGGCATATTGATGTATTTCTTTTTAGCGTTTCTTCTTGCCTTCATTTTACAAATATTTACTGAGCCTCTTGTAAGTGTAGGGCCCAGTAATAGTTGTTGGGAGTACCGTGGTATCCATGAAAGGACATAACCCCTTCCTCTTGATGCTTATAGTCTAAAAGAGAATATAGACAAATGAGATGAAAACTATGGAAGAACTCAAGATACTGTTAAAACCAGGAGCAGTGGAAATAACCTGGTTTGATGGGTCCCAGCAAATATTCTTGATATTTTTAGAAAGTGGTAGGAATCTTCCCTCAATTCCACTACTATTATAGGCATATGTTCTTACTTACATCCCCTTCCTCCCTCTTTCCCTCTTTCCCTCCTTCCCTCCTTCCTTCCCTCTCTCTCTCTCTCTGTGTCTCATGTTTTTAAAATTCCATTGGCCATGTCAGTGAGGATCTAGAAGGAAAAACAATTCTTATGTGCATATACCTTCATATCTGAAAAATGCATATTATTTTAAAACCACTGTGCATCGTCATTTCTACAAACTTAAATAAACTAAAACTGAGCTAACTTCCAAAATGTCTACAAGGCAATTACTTCACTATGAGCAGAAAAGAATTTAGCATTTCCAAATTATTTTTATGATATAAATATATAAAATATACAAAGCATATAATATATATTGTAAAATAACATAGTATAATATATTTTATAAATATTTATAAATATATAAAATATACAAAATAATATATATTGTAAAAAAAATAACATAGTATAATATATTTTATAAATATTTATATAAATATATAAACTTATAATTTGTATTACATATGAAATATATAATACTATAAAAAGTTGCTGATTCACTTGTTACAGTTTATGGAAGTATTTTATTTTATCCAGTTTTAACACTGCCATTTGCCTAAAGCAGCACAGTTTCGTAGCATTTTGTAAAGAAAATTTTGTATTAATATAATTAATTTAATCAGAGAACTGTTTTTCTAATTAAATAATCATGTGCCTTGTTTTTATCATCATGAAATAGTCTAATGAAAGTGAAAACTAACATGTGTTATAGATATATGTGATAGTACCAGTAGGGAAAATATAAAAGCATATTTCATAAGAAAAAATTTTTTAAAAACCAATGGCAAATAGGCTCTTGCATGTGTTGAGACTAAATTCTTTATTATGAATTATTATTAACTATATTAAATCAATTCTAGTGTTATTTTAGAATGTTTCATTGGAAAATCTAGGCTTATGACATAGTTCCTAGTACTTTACAATTAAAATATGAGAATTCCTATAATAGAATATTTATTTACATGTTACAGAATTATATTTTGAAAGCAAATAATTTTGGTATGATCTAAGACTTTATATTTGAAACTAGTACCAGAGGAATATCAGATAGAAAATATCTTAGTTCCTTCAAGAAGAATTTCTTCATTTCCTTTGACATGTTTTAACGTTTCCCAATCTTTTAGAGAACTTCACCTCATCCCTTCTCCAGTTATTGCCCATTTCTGTACTACAGCAAAACTTCTGAATAGTTATCTATACTCAGTACCTCCATTTTCTCTTTTTTCCTCTAAAATTGGAAATGTTTATAAAAAAAAATAAGTGAAAGAGTACGAAAATATTATATACCTCCTGATTACAGTCATGTAGAGTTAATTTTCAGAGTACTCAATTGAAGTTGGAAAGATCATTCTGATTTGACTGTTTATGGTTGAAGGTATAAAGGAACACATCTGCACTTGTTTTTAAAAACATTTATAGAACTCTGCTATGTGTGAAAGTTTTCCTTTCATACCTACATTCAGCTCCATATGTTCATTTCCAGCATAACTAGAACATGCAAACCTAAAAGGAGATACTGAAAAGGTATTCTTTTTACAGTAAATGCAGTAGACTCACTTAGTGCAAATCAGTGCTGCCGTTGTTTTTTGTTTTTTATTCAGACTGAAAGTCTTAGAGATCAGGAGAGAAAACATATCATATATTATTTACAGGGAAGGGATATTTTTATGCTGCAGGAAAGGTTTGATTAATATAGAGATATAAAATATAACACATAACAGAAAGCCAAAAGAAATAGTATTGTCAGCAGCCCAGGCTACCAGGAGTAATTTTACCATGATTCTTTTGGTTTTTCCATCATAGTTCAAAGATGGGTGCTATAGCCCCAGTCATTACATCTTTGTTCTTGAAATTAAGGAGGAAGAACAAAGTGCAAAATGGCATCTCCCTCTTTAACTATTTCATCCAGCCTTTGATCCCTACTACTCCATTAAAATAGCTCTTGTTAAGATCACTTGCTATCTCTTTCTCAGTAGTCATGCCTGTCCTGAATCTTATCTGACCTCTCAACATCATTTGACAATGTCGAACATTCCCTTTTTCTTGATACATTTTCTTATCTTGGTTTCTGTGACCCTCAGAGTCCCCTAATATTTTTCCTACATAAATGGGAACTCTTTCTCAGTCTTCTTAGCTGAATTCTCCACCTGTACCCAAGTTTTATTATCATGGCATAGTCCTTGGAACCCTTTTCTTCTCTGTATGCCATTCCCTATATGAATGCATATAGTCTCATCTATAAGTTGGGGACTTCCAGATTTCTATTGGTAGCCCTGAACTCTTCCCTCAATATCTAAATTCATGTATCCTGATGTTTGCCTGACATTCCCATTGGATAGCTAAAGATTGTCTCAAGCTTAATGTTGCTGAAATAGAATTTTTTTTCCTGATCCTTCCTCACTCCGACTCCCATCACAACTTGCTTCTCTCTTAGTCTTTCCTAACTCACTACTACCATTTTTGTGTGTCCCAAACAGGAATCATTCCTAATTACTCTCTTTTTTTTATCCCCCAGTTTCTACCTCGCAGCCTGTCCTGACTCAGAACCGTGTCATACATCTTTCCATTCCCACCACTACTGCAGTGCTCCACACCACCATCATTTCTGATTTATACTGTTGCAGTTGTCTTCTGCCTTATTTCCCTATTTTCATTCTTACCTATAACCTCTACCCTTCCTTCTCTGTACAGCAACTAAAATAAGCTTAAAGCTCAAAATCATATTACTAGTATTAAACCCTTCAGTGGCTTCTCACTGTAAATGGAATAACCAGTGTGGCTTACAAAGGCAACCTAACATTGCCTCCTGCCAGATATACTGGTGGTCATACATGCTGAGCTCATTTGTACTATAGGGCCCTTTGCCCTTGTTCCCTATGCCTGGACATTCTCTTCTCACAGATTAGTACCTGACTGGCTCTTTCAAATCATTCACGTCTCAGCCTGAATGTCACCTCTTTAGCAGAGGAACTTCCCTCACTACCTTGTCTAAGGAAAACTGTGCTCCCACACATTGTATTCCTTTGTTTTTTCTACTACATCAAAATATGAAATTATTTATCTGTTAACAGTTTATTGTCTCTTTCCTGTTGAAGTTTAAGATCTCTGAGGACAAAGACATGCTGTGGTTTACCACTTGTTTCTCCATCTCATAGAACAGAACCTGGCACATAGTAGATATTCACATATTTGTAGGTTAATAAACAGTAGAAAACATTTCTATATTATAAGTTTAAGTAATTCTTAACATTATAATTACCATTTGTATTGAAATACTAAAACTGTAGTTAGAAAAGGAAGCAAAACTGATCATTTTTATCCTGGTAAAAAGAAAAAGCACTTTCTCCAACCATGTACATCTAAGCTCAACTTTCGACCCTGGTTTTTGGAAATGTATTTTAAATTCTATAATATAATAGCTACCATTGTTTTGAGCACCTACTGTGTAACACATTTTACTAGTAAATGTAAACATTTTACTAGTATAATTTGCATGCATAATCGTACTTCTAATCCCCAAAGTCTGTTTTTTGAGGTTAGTTTTTAATTTTTTTACATTTTACAGGTAAGGAAACTGAGACTGAGGTCATGTGACTTTCCCAAGGTCACACCAATAGTAAGTGCCAAAACAGGATTCAGATAGATTTGTCTGAGGCCTAATGTATATACACTCTCCACTGTGCTCATGTATATACTTTGGGTAAGAATACACAATTATTTTACAATATAAGATCGGTTCAATTCTTAGAATACCTAAATGTACACCACCACCCCCCACACAACGTCAGCAACATTTTTTGTTTTTATGTATGCTCTATTTTTGCCAACATTTGATTTATTTTATTTTATTTTATTTTATTTATTTATTTATTTTGGCTGCGCCAGATCTTAGTTGTGGCACGTGGGATCTTTGTTGTGGCATGTGGGATCATTAGTTGCAGTATGCGGGCTTCTTAGTTGCAGCATGTGGACTTATTATTTGCAGCTTGTGGCCTCTTAGTTGTGGCATGCAGACTCTTAGTTGTGGCATGAGAACTCTTACTTGCGGCATGCACGCATAATCTAGTTCCCTGACCAGGGATCAAACCTGGGCCCCCCTTGGGAGCACAGACTCTTACCCACTGGACCACCAGGGAAGTCCCCAGCATTAGATTTAAAATCATATTCATTATGGTCACTGCTGGCTCATCATAACAAACAGTTCCAGACAGCAACTTAGAAGACTTGAATTCTGATTTCAGCTCTACTATTAAGTAACTGTGGGACCCTGGGGAGGTAAATTATGTATTTTAAGAATGGCTTCACTATCAGTAGAGTAAAAAGAGTGGATCAAATGAACCATCCTCTAAGTAAAATACCTTCTGTCTCTATAATTTTATGGCTCTTAATAGAGAAGAGTGGTCTGGAAAACCACTGAAATCTGTTGTAACTTATGTTAGCATCTGACTTATCTCTTAAATGTGAATTGCTTATTTAATATGTTGATTTGCTTTTCTTAGAAATACACACAGTGAGTAGTATTCTTGCTTTAATCAGTCTTGAAATTTAGAGAGGTAATTAGAAGAATATGGATACAGAATTTAATAGTTGTCTTGAATAATCTATATTATTTTATTTTTTGTTATCTACCTTTGATTTTCCTCATATTACAAATAGAGGTGCTCACTGAATTCTCTTCTGCTTATTGCAGTGTTTCAGTTGATTCTCTTGACATTTCCAGGTATAAACAAATAGGGATGTTTTACCTCCTCTTTTACAATTTTACACTTCATGTCCTTCTCTTGTCTAATTGTGTTGGCCAGTATCTCCAAAACAAGATTAAATAATAGTGGTATATTTGTCATCACCTTGACTTGGATTGTTTCTAGTGTGTTTCTTGGATTGTTCCTAGCTTTTGAGCTGAAAACGTGTATGTTATTTTTAAAAAGTATAACAAATAAATATGTAAAATATAATATGAAAATAAACTGGAAGTTGTAGAAGTATAATATGATGCCATTCATATAAAATGTTAAAATAAAAAAAATACCAGGGAGTGATTACTGTCCAATTCAGCATATTGGTTACATCTGGTAAAAAGGAAGGAAGAGGAATGGGATGGGGAAGGAATATCCAGAGGGCTTCAATAAGTGTTATAAGTTATGGTTATGATTATTGCTATTTTGCAACATTTTATAACACAATAATTGGACTTGCTGAAGAAACGAGGTGTCTGTTGAGGAATAGAGAAGATAGGAGGCATAAATTGAACTCACTTTTACAATTCAAGTGCATAAATTTCCTGAGAGCAGGGATCAGCTCTGTTTGTTCTCTCTACCATGAACATATGCACAGCACATAGTAGGTATTCACTTAATAATTTTTGAATGAAAAAATAGAGGAAAGAAAGGAGGATATTTTTCATTAGTTTTCCCTATTCCTTCTTTCTCCTTATTCTTTTGTACACATCATTAATTTTTTTAAGTAAAGCTTAGTTTAAATAATTGAGGCATATAGATCTATTTTGTATATTAGAAGCCTACATTTTTTCTAAATGTACAAAATGTTACCAAGTTTTCCATACAGCTTTCCAGAAATCAACATATTATTACATATTTATTGTGCTGCTTGTGATGTGTAAAACACATAAAACAAATTAATTATCGGGTACACTACTTGTGTGCTGAGTCCTAAAAATGATTCATGCTACCTACATTCAGAGGAGGCAAAACGGTATCGCAGTCTCAAATGCCTGCTGTTGCTCAGTTGTATTCCTGCTTTATCATTCTTTTGATATTGAATATGTCATATATCAACAAGGCATTTCAAACTGTGGTGAAATACAGCTTATTTTTTTTATTTTAAAAGAAAATTGGAATAAAAAGGTCACATTCTGTTTATGTACTTTCTATCATAAAATATGAAACAGTAATTTAAAAAGTTAAGAAAAGTAAAATCATTTTTTAATGCTTTCATAATTCAGTGGAGAATTAGAAATTTATGTTTCCTGGGTAATTGTTGAACACCTGTATTAAAAAAACTAGCACTTTCCAAATGTTTAACGAATTTTGATTGAACAATATGGTTGCCACATAATGTGGCCATGAGATCATTAACTTTTATTTTCTCATTTTCATATATTTAAATTTATAATTTAATTTTCATTAACTGTTCCATTTTGTCAGTTTTATATTCAATTTAATATTATACCAGGATTTTCTTTTGAGACCCTTCAGTTTGAATTCTCAACGTTTCCAAGAGCTTCCAAGAGTCCTTCGTGGACCTACCTCTGTAGAAGCTTGTGATTCTTCTTCTTAAAAATAGAGGCTATTTTTTCTTTCTCAGCAAGTAAGCTTTTGTGTTAATAACTGTCAAAGACTTGAGAAAGCCGTGGACCTCAATAATAAATCCTCTTTACATGAGCTTATTTGAAGACAAAAGAGCAGCCATCCCAAGATAATGGCAGAATTTTATGTTTCTCAGAAACTGATCCTTGCAAAATTTTCCCAGTACCCCTTTTTGTTCTCAACTATTCCTGTATCCTCATGAGATTTAGGAAATATAACACAACAAATCCTAATATTGTCAGAATGCTTGAAAAAATGAAAAGGCAGTTGGTATGTTTATCAGGGTTTCTCATAAATAATCTTCAGGGAACACAATTCTAAACTGTTTTGGATTTAAAGATTGCTTTTCAATGATTTCTGCAAGACAGACTTAGGATCTTTTTGTATTACTGAGTAATTAATGTGGTCAGTATCTGTTGGGCAAAAATTGAATTATTTTGGAAAAATATGTGAGGTTTAAAATGTATTGATCATGAGCAGTTTTACTTGTCTGCGTGGTATATTGGAAAGAGAACTCTTTGGAGTCAGACAGAGCTGAGTTTAAATCCCAGCTCCTCTTATATTTTTAGGTATGTGACCGAGGGCAGTTCTTTAATGTCTTCAATTCTTAATTTTCTAGATGGGAAATGGGAATAAGACTTATCTTGCCTGGCATTTGTGAGGATTACATACAATGCATGTAAATACTCTGTATTTAATAAGTACTCAAAAAGTCAAAACTACTATTTGTTTCCCATGCATCTATATAGTAGGGAATTTATTCATATAGTCAAAAGAAATATTGAGACACTGTGATATGAAAGAAATGACACTAGCTTCTGAGGATACTGTGGTTAGCAAGACAGAGAAAATCTGCTATCATGGAGCTTCCACTCTAGTGAAGGAAGACAGATGATATATAAAATAAGTAACTAAATGATCATTTTATTGTGATAAATGTTATGAGGAATGATCTGGTTGGTGGAGGAAGGGCAGGTTCCGTGCATGAAGTCAGAGAACTCACTGATTAAGACCGTATAACAAAAACAAAAAACAAAAAAAACTAGGCATATAAAATTAAAGGCAGAGGAAAGAGCTAGTGCTATTTGTTCAGGAATCAGAAGGAAGACCAGCATGTTTGGAGCTGCTTAAGCAAGTTGGAGAACTGTCCAAGATGAAGCAAGAAACGTGGAAGGGGCCAGATGATAATAGGACTTTATAGGCCATGGAAGGAGTTTGGATTCTACTCTAAACACAGTGCTATTGGAGGGTTTCAAGCAAAGGTGGGATGTGATATTCTCTGTGTCTTACAAAAATTGCTGCCTACTATATGGACAGTAGGTTGTACAACTATGAAATGGAAGCAAGAAGGCTGATTAGGAAGTTATTAAAGTAATCCAGGCAAGAAATATGATAGCATGGACTAAGATGGTAACAATGGAGATGGAAAGCACTAGACAGATTTTAGATACTCTGTGGTGATAGAGACAACAGGAGTTGGCTGTGGGATGTGAGAGAAACAAAAGAATCAAGGAATGACTCCTAGAGTTTGCATTTGAGCAGTTGGGTAAATTATAGACCAAGAGAGGTATAAGGCTGTTTGGGGAGGTTGGCAGTGGTTAGGAAGAGGAATCAAGTTTGGCTTTGTACATGGTATGTTTGAGGTGCCTATTTAAAGTTCAGTGAAGACATCAAGTAGCAGTGGACATATGAGTTTAAAGCATGGAATATACACCAGGCTGAAGATATAAATTGGAGAGTCATCATAAAATAGATGGCATTTGAAGCCCTTTAGAGCCATCTCCAGATAACAGTAACAGAGTTCTAAAGACAGGAATGAAAAGAAGTTAAAAGAAATAAAAGATAAAGGGGAAAATTCAGGGAACTAGGAGAAGAAAATTAAGAAAGATGCCAATGTTTTATTGGTAAGGATGCTTTAACTGCAAGTAATAGAAAGCGCAACTACTTTTTAAATATTTCATACCTTGTAGATTCAGAATTGAGAATATTAGATGGTTATAAGGTGAATAAAGACATTTTCTTTGTCTTCTGATGTTATCTGTGTGTTGACTTTAGGTTTGCCACTCCTTCTTATTCTTCAGGTCTCAATGTATCTGTCATTTTCCAGAGGGGGAGGAGCTTCTATGAAATTCTTAGGTCCTTCTAGTAAAACCCTCATAGCACTATACTTTCATTGAATATATCATAATTGCAGTTACATAGTTGCTCGAGTAACCCATTGTTTTGGACACAGATTACAAGCTCCATAATGCTGGGAGTCTGTCTCTTATATATCAGTTTTTTTTCTGTTTAGCACCTATCACAATACCTGACACATAGTTGATAGGGAAGAATGTAAATGGCTTTTGTAGGTCTCTCAATGCTCTTTTCAAACAGGGTTTTTAAATGTCATTGTATGAAACATTTTTTCTAATGTTGTATAGCCTAGATCATGGACTACTGAGAAACACTTTATACTTATAGAATAACTCACTGGTCATAGAAAACATTAGTTAACTAAGTACATTTTCAGGCAGGCTTTATAAGTGATTTGGTACTTGCCACGTGGCCTACTTTTTGGAATCATTTAAGAACATAGCAGTTCATGGTTTTCATTATGGTAACAGTTTAAAACAAGGAGTTTAAAACATTTAGTATTTTTCTTTAAAAAGCAAAATAGTGTTTATATGGTTATCTGTGAATTCAAGATGTGGAAAAGTGGCTGTTAGGTTTGACACTGATCATGAAATACAACTATTAGAGAAATTTTCTTGTGTGGAATTTTCTAAAATACTATTTCTAATTTTTCTTGAAGCAAAATCTACTTTTTGTCACCCATGAAAAATTAATGTGCCATAAGAAATGTGTTACTTGGACGTCTAATGAGCTATTAATTTCCAATAAAACTGTGAAGATTAATGGATTCACTCTAGGGAAAATAGCATTCAACTTGAAATAGAGATATTTGAGGCAATTTATTAATCTGTTCACTTGGGAGTAAAGTTGTTAAAATTCACTTTCTAAACATAAGTTTACTTCTCAAAGATATAGTCCTTTGATGTTAAGTTAATCTTAATAAAAGAGCAGTCAGTGTAAGTTACATTGAGAGGTATTTGTTTTAAAGATTCACAATACCACTCTTTGAGAATGAAGGAGGGTATATTATTTCGATGCCATACCCGAACTCTAGAATATCAATCACTAAAAAAACCCTAAAAAACTCTCCTTATGTATTGTCTTGGTTTAGTTTTTCTCTCTTAACATTTTATGCCTGATAGACTTTATAATATACTTTCTCCATTGCACTGTAATTCTGTGCCTCCCTGTCTTCCACATTGGAACACGGGCTCCTCTAGGCAAAAAGACATTTAATTCATCTTTGTTATTTCCAATACCTTTCCCAGTGTCCGACACACAATCATTGTTCAATAAATTTTTGCAGGAGGAAGAAAGGAAAGATTCTAGGAATAGAATTTACTTCAAGAGTTAAGATTATCTTAAAAAGATAAAATGTTTAATATGAGTCAAGGGATGAAATGTATTCCAGACTCTTCTAAAATGAGGAAATTATTTACCATAACAGTTGAATCTGGTTCTAATGTTTCTTAAACTTCATGAATCCACAAAACACGGCAATGAGTTTCATGTGTGAAACATCACTCAGTATTACTGAATGACTGTGATTTTACTAGTGAGCAGTAAATACTGATTTATATTGTGGAATCTGTAATGAGCTGTCCATATCACAGAAATGCCAAAACTCTGCTATTCATAACTCTGATTACCTCTGCATACTATTTTGGTGGGAACCTTTATAGTATTTAAAACATAAGTATACTTATTTCTAAATCATCTAACAAAGCTCATTGCTTGCTTGTCTGGTTTTACTTTTTGTGTTGAGATAACTTTGATTTTAAAAGCATTGCAAAAATTGTATGGAGAGTATGAAGCACCCAGCTTCTCCTTATGGTAACATCTTATGTAATAGGACAGTTATCAAACCTAAACATCAAGTTACATAAATAACATCATTTTCATTAAGGGAGTTTGTGTTACCTTTCACTTTTTGAATGTCTTCTACCTCTTCTCTAAAGTAGCACTAAGATTGTGATATTGCCATTTATGTAAATTCTGTTTATTTCTTTGACAGTGATTTGATACCTATGAGCTATAACTGCCCTTTGTTTAGAACGTCAAAACTCAGCAAAGGAAGTATAAAACTTCCATATTTTCTCATATTTTTTATTACGGCAGTAATTAAAATGGCCAAAGATTATGCTTTTTCTAATGGCAATATAGAGTTAGTTTGGGTAAAATTTAACTGTAGGGCTTGACTAAGCCAAAAAAAAATTTTGTTTAATTGAAATATAGTTGATTTACAATATTGTGTTAGTTTCAGGTGTACAGCAAAGTGATTTGTTTATACACACACACACACACACACACACACACACACATACATACAATATATTCTTTTAATACGTTTCCATTATAGGTTATTAAAAGATACTGAATATAGTTCCCTATGGTATACAGTAAATCCTTGTTGTTTATTTAACATATGATAGTGTGTATCTGTTAATCCCATACTCCTAATTTATCCTCCCCATGCCCCCTTCCCTTTTGGTAACCATAAGTTTGTTTTCTCTGTCTACGAGTCTGTTTCTGTTTTGTAAATAAGTTCATTTGTATTATTTTTTAGATTCCACATATAAGTGATATCATATGGTATTTGTCTTTCTCAGTCTGCCTTACTTCACTTAGTATGATAATCTCTAGGTCCACCCATGTTGCTGCAAAGGGCATTATTTATTCTTTTTTGTGGATGAGTAATATTCCATTGATATATAAATACACTTCTTTATGCATTCATCTGTTGGACACTAAGGTTGCTTCTGTGTCTTGGCTATTGTAAATACTATTGCAGTGAACATTGGGGTGCATGTATCTTTTCAAATTAGAGTTTTTGTCTTTTCTGGATATGTGCACAGGAGTGGGATTGCTGGATCATACAGTAACTCTATTTTTAGTTTTTTTTGTTGTTGTTGTTGTTTTTATAACATCTTTATTGAAGTATAATTGCTTTACAATGGTGTGTTAGTTTCTGCTTTACAACAAAGTGAATCAGTTATACATATACATATGTTCCCATATCTCTTCCCTCTTGCATCTCCCTCCCTCTTCCCCCTCCCCATATCCTCAAGTCCATGCTCTAGTAGGTCTGTGTTTTATTCCCGTCCTACCCCTAGTCTCTTCATGACATTTTTTGTTATTTGTAGACTTTTTCGTGGTGGCCATTCTGAGCAGTGTGAGATGATAACCTCATTGTAGTTTTGATTTGCATTTCTCTAATAATTAGCGATGTTGAGCATCTTTTCATGTGCCTGTTGGTCATCTGTATGTCTTCTTTGGAGAAATGTCTATTTAGGTCTTCTGCCCATTTTTTGATTGGGTTGTTTGTGGTTTGGTTTTTTTTTATTGAGTTGTATGAGCTGTTTGTATATTTTGGAAATTCAGCCCTTGTTGGCCACATCTTTTGCAAATATTTTCTCCCAGTCCATAGGTTGTCTTTTCATTTTGTTTATGGTTTGCTTTGCTGTGCAAAAGCTTATAAGTTTGATTAGGGCCCATTTGTTTATCTTTGCTTTTATTCTTTTGCCTTGGGAGACTATTTAAGAAAATATTGCTACCATTTATGTCAGAGAGTATTTTGCCTGTGTTCTCTTCTAGGAGTTTTATGGTATCATGTCTTATATTTAAGTCTTTAAGCCACTTTGAGTTTAATTTTGTGCATGGTGTGAGGGAGTGTTCTAACTTCATTGATTAACATGTGGCTGTCTAGCTTTCCCAATACCACTTTGCTGAAGAAACTGTCTTTTCTGCATTATATATTTTTGCCTCCTTTGTTGAAGATTAATTGACCATTAATTTATTTCTGGCCTCTCTAATCTGCTCCATTGATCCATATGTCTGTTTTTGTACCAGTACCATGCTGTTTTGATTACTGTAGCTCTGTAGTATTATCTGAAGTCTGGAAGGGTTATACCTCCAGCTTTGTTCTTTTCTCTCAGATTGCTTTGGCAATTCAGGGTCTTTAGTGATTGCATATAAATATTACGATTATTTGTTTAGTTCTGTGAAAAATGTCATGGGTAAATTGATAGGGATAACATTAAACCTGTAGATTGCTTTGGGTAATATGGCCATTTTAACTATATTAATTCTTCCAATCCAAGAGCATGAGATATCTTTCCATTTCCTTGAATCATCTTTGATTTCTTTTATCAATGTTTTATAGTTCTCAGAGTATAAGTCTTTCACCTGCTTGGTCAGGTTTATCCCTAGGTTTTCTTTTGTTTGTTTGTTTGTTTGTTTTTAATGCAATTTTGAACAGGACTTTTTTTTTTTTACTTTCTCTTTCTGATATTTCATTGTTAGTGCAAAGAAATGCAACAGATTTCTGTATAGTAATCTTGTATCCTGCTACCTTGCTGAATTCATCTATCACTTCTAATAGTTTCTGTTTGGAGTCTTTAGGGTTCTCTACATAGAGTGTCATGTCATCTGCATATAATGACAATTTTCCTCTTCGCTTTTGATTTAGATACCTTTTATTTTTTTTTCTTGTCTGATTGCTGTGGCTAGGACTTCCAATACTATGTTGAATAGAAGTGGTGAGAGTGGGTGTCCTTGTCTTGTCCCGGAATTTAGTGGGAAGGCATTCAGCTTTTCACCATTGAGTATTATGTTGGCTGTGGGTTTGTCACAAATGGCTTTTATTGTGTTGAGATACGTTCCCTCTATACCCAGTTTGGCAAGAGTTTTTATCATGAATGGATGTTGAATTTTATCATATGCTTTTTCTGCCATCTATTGAGATGATCATGTGGTTTATGTCTTTTGTTGATGTGGTGTATCACATTGATTGATTTGTGTATGTTGAACCATCTTTGTGACCCTAGAATGAATCCAACTTGATCATGGTGTATGATCCTTTTTATGAATTGTTGGATTCAGTTTGCTAATATTTTATTGAGGATTTTTGCATCTATATTCATCAAAGATATTGGCCTGTAATTTTCTTTACTTAGTGTCTGTCTTTTTGGTATCAGGGTGATGGTGGCTTCATAGAATGACTTTGGGAGTGTTCCCTCCTCTTCAGTCTTTTGGAAGAGTTTAAGAAGGAGTTTAAGAAGTTTAAGAAGTATAAGTTCTTCTTTGTATGTTTGGTAGAATTCCCCAGTGAAGCCATCCAGTCCTGGACTTTTATTTGCAGGGACTTATAAAAAAAATTACAGATTGTATTTTACTTCTAGTGATTGGTCTGTTCAAATTATCTGTTTCTTCTTGATTCAGTTTTGTCAGACTGTATGTTTCTAGAAACTTGTCCATTCCTTCTGGGTTGTCCATTTTGTTGGCATGTAACTGTTTATAATATTTTCTTAATGATTTTTGTATCAATATTTATGCATTATTCATTGTTAGTTCTCCTCCTTCAATTCTTAATTTATTTGGGTCCTCTCTCTTTTCTTCTTGGTGAGCCTAGGCAGAGGTTTGTTGATTTTATTTATCCTTTCAAAGAACAAGCTCTTGGTTTTATTGATTTTTTTCTATTTTTTTTTAATCTCTATTTTATTTATTTCCTCTCTGATCTTTATTATTTCCTTCCTTCTGCTGACTGTAGATTTTGTTTGTTCTTCTTTTTCTAATTCTTTTAGGTGGTAGTTTAGGTTGTTTATTTGGGATTTTTCTTCTTTTCTGAGAAAGGCCTGTATTTCTATGAACTTCCGTCTTAGAACTTCTTTTGCTGTGTCCCATTGATTTTGTATGGTTGTGTTTTTATTGTCATTTATCTTGAGGTATTTTTTTAATTTCATCGTTGACCCACTGGTTTTTTAGCAGTGTGTTGTTTGGTCTCCATGTAATCATTTTTTGTTCTCATTTCTCTTTCTGTGATTGATTTCTATTTTCATTCCATTATGGTCAGAAAAGATGCTTGAAATAATTTCTATCCTTTTAAATTTGTGGAGGTTTGTTTTGTGGCCTAGTATGTTGTGTATCCTAGAGAATGTTCCATATGCACTTGAAAAGAATGTGTATTCTGGTTTTTTTGGATGTAGTGTCCTGTAGATATCAGCTAAGTCTGTTTTATTGTGTCATTTAGGATCTCTGTTGCCTTATTGATTTTCTGTCTGGAATATCTGTCCATTGATGTCAGCGGAGTGTTAAAGTCTCCTACTGTTATTGTATTCCCATCAATTTCTCCCTTTATGTCTGTTAGGTATTTATTTTATGTATTTAGGTACTTCTCTGTTGGGTGCATATATGTTAACAAGTGTGATATCCTCTTCTTGTATTGATCTTTTTATCGTTATATAGTGTCTTCTTTGTCTTTCTTTATGGTCTTTGTTTTATTTTATTTATTTTTTAATTTATTTATTTTTGGCTGCGTTGGGTCTTTGTTGCTGCACACAGGCTTTCTCTAGCTATGTTGAGTGGGTTCTGCTCTTTCTTGCGGTGCACAGGCTTCTCCCTGTGGTGGCATCTCTTGTTGGAGAGCATGGGGTCTAGGCACGCGGGCACAGTAGTTGCAGCATGCAGGCCCTAGAGCACATGGGCTTCAGTAGTTGTTGCGTGTGGGCTCAGTAGTTGTGGCGCATGGGCTCTGGGGCGTGCGGACTTCAGTAGTTGTGGCACACGGGCTCGGTAGTTGTGGATCGCGGGCTCTAGAGCGCAGGCTCAGTAGTTGTGGCTCACAGACTTAGTTGCTCCGTGGCATGTGGGATCTTCCTGGACCAGGGCTCAAACCTGTGTCCCCTGCATTGGCAGGCAGATTCTTAACCACTCCACCACCAGGGAAGTCCCTGGTCTTTATTTTAAAGTCTATTTTGTCTGATATGCCTATTGCTACCTTTGCTTTCTTGTCATTTCCATTTGCATGAAATACCTTTTTCCATCCTCTCACTTTCAATCTATATGGGTCTTTTTCCCTAAAGCATATCTCTTGTAGGCAGCATATTGTAGGTTCTTGTTCTATTATCCAATCTGCCACTCTCTCTCTTGATTGGAGCATTTAGTGGGTTGACATTTAAAGTACTTATTGATGATTATGTATTTGTCATTTTAAACCTTGTTTTCCAGTTGATTTTGTATTTTTTCTTTGTCCCTGTCTTCCTTTTGATTTTCCTTTTGTGGTTTGATGGTTTTCTTTTGTATTATGCTAGAGTTCCTTTCTTTTTGATTTTTGTGAAGCTGTTGTATGTTTTTGATTTGTTATCCTGGTTTTCAAGTATGCTAACCCATAACTATACCTACTTGCTTTAGACTGGTAGTCATATAAACTCAAACACATGCTAAAAGGTCTACCTTTTCTTACTTCCCGACATTTTGTGATTTCGATGTCCTATTTTACGTCTTCATGTTTATCCTTTTGCTGTTCATTGTAGTTGTAATCGCCTTCACTGAATTATTTTCATTGTTTTTTATTCTATGTACTGGCTTATTTAAGGCATCTTCAGTTCTTTTATATATTTGCCTTTCCTGTTGATTCTTATTTCTTTTCTATTTAGAGAAGTACTTTCTATATTTCTTTTAGGATTGGTTTACCATTGCTATATTCTTTTAGTTTTTGTTTGTCTGAGAAATTCGTTATATCTCCTTCTGTTCTAAATGATAATCTTGCCTGGTATCCTAGGTTGCATGCTTTTCCCTTTCAGGACTTTGAATATATCTCGTCACTCCCTCCGGGCCTGCAAAGTTCTGTAGAGAAATCAGCTGATAGCCTTATGGGAGTTCCACTGTAACTCACTGTTTTTCTCTTGCTGCCTTTATAATCCCCTCTTTAACTTTTGCCACTTTAATTACGGTATGTCTTACAGTAGGGCTGTTTGGGTTCATCTTGTTTGGGACCTTCTGTGCTTCCTGTACCTGGATATCTGCTTCCTTCTTTAGGTTTCGGAAGTTGTCAGCCATAAGTTTTTCAAATATAGTTTTGATCCCCTTTTCTCTTTCTTCTCCTTCTGGAATTCCTGTTATGTGTAGATTGGCATGCTTTGTATTATCCCATAGATCTCATATATTGCTTTTATTTTTTAAATTTGTCTGTCTGCTCTTCTGATTGGGTGATTTCTGTTATTCTGTCTTCCAGATCACTTACAGTTCTTTTATATATTTGCCTTTCCTGTTGTGATTTTCCCTTTCCTGTAGATTCTTATTTCTTTTCTATTTAGAGAAGTACTTTCTATATTTCTTTTAGGATTGGTTTACCATTGCTATATTCTTTTAGTTTTTGTTTGTCTGAGAAATTTGTTATATCTCCTTCTGTTCTAAATGATAATCTTGCCTGGTATCCTAGGTTGCATGCTTTTCCCTTTCAGGACTTTGAATATATCTCGTCACTCCCTCCGGGCCTGCAAAGTTCTGTAGAGAAATCAGCTGATAGCCTTATGGGAGTTCCACTGTAACTCACTGTTTTTCTCTTGCTGCCTTTATAATCCCCTCTTTAACTTTTGCCACTTTAATTACGGTATGTCTTACAGTAGGGCTGTTTGGGTTCATCTTGTTTGGGACCTTCTGTGCTTCCTGTACCTGGATATCTGTTTCCTTCACCTGGATATCTGCTTCCTTCTTTAGGTTTCGGAAGTTGTCAGCCATAAGTTTTTCAAATATAGTTTTGATCCCCTTTTCTCTTTCTTCTCCTTCTGGAATTCCTGTTATGTGTAGATTGGCATGCTTTGTATTATCCCATAGATCTCATATATTGCTTTTATTTTTTAAATTTGTCTGTCTGCTCTTCTGATTGGGTGATTTCTGTTATTCTGTCTTCCAGATCACTTATTCATTCTTCTACATTCTTTAGTTTGCTATTTATTGCCTTTAGCTCAGTTTTCACCTCAGAAATTGAGTTGTCTAATTTTGATTGCCTCCTCTTTATGGTTTCTAGTTCCTTGTTACAGTGATCTACATTTCTGTTGATAGTCTTTCTTAATTCCTTCAGCATTTTTATTACCTCCTTTTTGAAATCGGGGTCTGGTAGACTGGTGAGGTCTGTATCATTGTTTGTTCATTTAGGGGGATTCTATTGTTTTTTAAATTGGCAGTAGTTCCTCTACTTTTTCATTTTACTTATATTTCTCTGACTCTATGAATTCAGGAGAAACAGTTATCTACTGTAGTTTTAAAGGGCTGTTTTTATGTGTGAGTGACCCTGTGTAGACCATGTGGGTCCAGTATCTTTGGTGCCAGGGTTGTTTTTGGTATGGATGCTTGCCACATCTTTCCTCGGGGTGTGCTGGCCTTGTCTCCTTGATAGATGGTGTGTTTGGTGTTTTGGTGACCAGAGCCTGTGCTGGATGTTGGGCAGGGCCTCCTCTTTGCCCTGTGGTTCTCACAGCCCTGTTGGGGTTAGGGTCTGCTCCCCAGTTGTTGGAGTAGAGGCCCCAGATACAGTTCTGAGCTGTGGTGTGAGATAGGTGGGACTGGAGTGCTCCCTCTGGGAAAGGAGCCACTGTGTGTTCTTCCCCAGGAGCTGTCTGCCAGGATGTGTGACTCTGTGATGCTGCCTGTCACCTGGTGTGTGTGCCCACAGAAATCACTGTTGCTGCTGCTGCACTCAGGGGCCACCTCCACTACAGGAGTGCTAGTAATCGGTTCAGATTTCAGCCCTGCCTCCACGTGGGTGCCCGCGAAATTTGCAAAACCCATGGTGGCAGAAGCTATGCCC
Organism: Physeter macrocephalus; assembly: GCF_002837175.3. Lineage (NCBI taxonomy): Eukaryota > Metazoa > Chordata > Mammalia > Artiodactyla > Physeteridae > Physeter > Physeter macrocephalus. The sequence goes on from NC_041218.1 coordinate 66,208,258, forward strand.
TGCTGTGAGCACACTGATAATGAGGCTGCTATGGTAGATCCACATCTCTCCCCTACTGAGTTGACAGTGGGGCTCCTGTGACAGATCTGCCCTCCATCCTGCGCGTGCCCCCTGTTGTGGCCCAGGCCACACTCCAGGACCTTCGGGCTGTCTCCCCACAGCCAAACTGGTTCCTTTCCCTAGGTCTGTCTGCTGAAGCCCAAGTTTCAGCACCTAGCCACTGCACACACCAGGAGGTGCATGTCTCCATCTGTGCTGGTCTCTCTACCCTGGGGGCTGCAGGCCAGCTCCCACACTCTCCTCTCCAGCCTCTGAAGCTCCCTGTGTGTTTCAGCACATTTCTCAGCTGGTGAAGGAGGTTCCCGGGGTGCAGGTCCTGTCCTGATTCCTCCTCTTCTCCCTTTTCCCTTCATCTTACTGGTTATATAGGGACCTTTCCAGCAGCTTTGGTTGCATGAGATCTTCTGCAAGCTTGCAGTAGGTATTCTGTGAGAATTATTCCACATGTGGGTGTATTTTTGATGTATTTGTTAGAGGAGGTGAGCTCCACATCCCTCTACTCTGCCATCTTGATCTCCTCCACCCAAATTCTTTTAATATATATTAAATGCCTTTTAAATCTATGTTGCATTAAACTCTTCATTGTATTGTGAAGGATAAACAAAATGCTATCACATCCTGTTGAAGAGGGCACTTGTTCCACAATGGCCAGTTCCAGTATCAATGGCTATTGCTTATATTAATAAATAAATAAAATATGCTACATATAAGTATTTTCCAGCTTGTATAATGAACTCAGTTATTGCTGAATAATTTCTAGTCATAAAACAGTGCATGTGTGACTGGAAATTTTAATGAGCCAATCACTGATTTTTATACACACTAGAAATTTCTTAGCTATGGAACTATAATTTGACTGGTGAGCTTGCATATCTTAAACATTTTTAGACTTTATTTTTGCCTCATTTTTGCTTGATGGAATTTTTTTAACTCCTGGGAATTTAAACCTGTATGTGTATGTTTAGAACAAAAAATAAAACAACATAAATTTAGAAATGTCTCTTCTCCTTGAGTACCTGTGGGAAAAGTAGAGGTTCATATGTATTGTCTTCAAATATTAGTACATTTACGATTTTTGAAATGTTACATTTAGTGAATAATAGATGATTTATGCAAAAATATTTTCTAAAGAGCCTCTTTAAATGTTATTTCTTAATATACCATAATCTTTTAATTCATATACATTGGACTTGTGCTACTCTCATTTGAAAATATACTTATATTGCCCCCTTATAGAATTTGAGGAGTTTTGTTTGTTTTATTTTTCTCTGTAGTCAGTACTGACTACCCACCAACTTCAAAAGCAGGTAGCATTTTTTCTTCCAGTTTAATTGAGATATAATTGACATACAGCACTCTATATGTTTAAGGTATACAGCAAAATGATTTGATTTATATACATCATGAAGTGATTATCACAAGTTTAAGTGAACATCTATCATCTCATATAATTAAAATTAAAGAAATAGAAAAAAATTTTTTTCTTGTGATGAGAACTCTTTTGATTTACTCTCTTAACAGCTTGCATATATAACATACAGTGTTAATTATAGTTATCATGTTGTACATTACATCCCTAATGCTTATTTATCTTACAAGTGGAAGTTTGTACCTTTTGACTACCTTCATCCAGTTTCCTCCCCATTCACTTCTCCTCACCCCACCCCCTAACCCAAATCTGATCTCTTTTTGTGAGTTTTTGTTTTTGAAATTTAATTGGCATCCAATACTGTTAGTTCCTGTTACATAACATTCAGTATTTCTATATATTTCAAGGTGATCACCATGATAAGCCTGGTTACGTATGTTAGCATACAAAGATATTACATAGTTATTGACTATATTCCCCACACTGTACATTTCATCAAAAGCAGGTAATATCTTTTAAACCAAAGTGTTACAGATGAAGGAAAGTTAGGGGCCTCTAATGTTCATTTCCAGCATACACTTCTATGCTTATTTCCTAGATATTAGATAGTCTGCCAGAGAAGGAAAATATTTTTATCTTTAAGATCATAAGTTCCGCAGGGGGTATCAAACATAAGCCTTCTACAGGAACTCATCTGTCAGAGAAGAAAAGAGTGTGATGGTATTCTTAGCCCCAGCAGGTTAGCACCATATCTTAAACATATCTTAAATACCTCAAAATTCATATTTTGAAAGTTATGCTTTTCTTCATGTTTATGAGAAGATATAAGCTTATAGAATTAGGTTTATGCTCATTAAGTGTCTAACCTAACTCACACTTACCATCCATCATTCATTTTCTTTTTTCTAATCCTATTTTGCCAGACTCTTACCTTCCACTCACTGTTCTTCCTTTCCTTTCCTATAAATACGCCCTCCCTAGATGACTGTACCAATCCTTAGGGCCTTCCTTCCCAGGTCATAGAGATTCTCTCTTGATCTGAAATCATACATGGGAAATCCAAAGTCTTATTTTTAACTCTCCCATTTCCATGCCACCAAAAGCCACCACAAAGAAGTAAAAAGTAACAGGAGGAACTAAAGACTTACAAAAGCAAACCTACTTTACTAGATCTGCTCCAGAATCACAAATTGAGAGATAAGTGATTGCTCAACAAATGAAATAGAATTATTCATATATACTCATACGTGAAATTAGAAATTTATTACTGTCCTTTTATCTATCTACTTGCTATTAAAATAAAAGGGCATGATTCTGTAATATTAGGTAATGAGATATTTCTTTGATTAACTATCTTTTGAGTCACTAAGTAGAGAAAAAAGGTAGAAATTTACAAAATAGCTCCATTTGGTTTAACGACTTATGTGTTTGAGCTAGGTTTACTAAGAACATCCCAGGTTACTTTAATTTTACAATGTAGCCCTAGACTTTTTTTTAGTGTATCTATTTTATTTATTTATTTTTTGGCTGTGATAGGTCTTCATTGCTGCGCGTGGGCTTTCTCTAGTTGGCAGCGAGCGGGGACTACTCTTTGTTGAGGTACGCAGGCTTCTCATTGCAGTGGCTTCTCTTGTTGTGGAGCACAGGCTCTAGGAGCGCGGGCTTCGGTAGTTGTGGCACGTGGGCTCAGTAGTTGGGGCTCACGGGCTCTAGAGCGCAGGCTCAGTAGTTGTGCACAAGCTTAGTTGCTCTTGTGGGATCAACCCTTGAACCCTTGTCCCCTGCATTGGCAGGCGGATTCTTAACCACTGCACCACCAGGGAAGTCCTAGACTTTCTAATTAAATATGCAACTTCTGCCATAAGAAAAGAACCTCTTATGCTTTTTACTGTGAATTTAATTAAGCATTTCTTGTAAGTTCATTTCAGTATCTCTCATGGCCCACTGAAGTTGAGATTCAGTTGTAAAATGGTAGATTAATTGCCTTTTGTATTAAATAAGAATCTCAAATATGCAACATCAGGAAATTTAATTCTGGTCTGCAACTGCTTATTCAGTGCATTGGAAAACTGAATGCAGAAGTACAGAAAAAAGGGCCAAAGGTTGTTAAATGTAGCACATCACACACATTTTGCACTTTACTTAATGATCCAAGTGTTTATTACTATGAAGTAAATGCACAATTTAAAGAATTAGAGTGGAATTGTAAAATGTTAAAAACTCTTAATTAATTTTAGTCTGAAGCATGCAACATGCTCATTTTTGCCTGAAACATTTTCATTATCGTATTTTTCCAGTTATTAAGAAACTTTTTTTCCTTATTGTGCAGCACTAGCATATTTTCTGTATTAAAAGCACAATCTTAAATGCCATTGAGAGTTATATCTGGTATGTGTTTGGTTTTTTTTAAGTTTATTTATTTTTGGCTGCGTTGGGTCTTTGTTGCTGTGTGTGGGCTTTCTCTAGTTGCGGCAAGCGGGGGCTACTCTTCGTTGCGGTACGCGTGCTTCTCATTGCGGTGGCTTCTCTTGTTGCGGAGCACGGGCTCTAGGCACGCAGGCTTCAGTAGTTGCAGCATGCAGGCTCAGTAGTTGTGGCTCGCGGGCTCTAGAGCACAGGCTTAGGAGTTGTGGCACACGGGCTTAGTTGCTCCACGGCAGGTGGGATCTTCCTGGACCAGGGCTCGAACCCGTGTCCCCTGCGTTGGCAGGCGGATTCCTAACCACTGTGCCACCAGGGAAGTCCCTCTGGTATATGTTTTAAATGAATAAGAGTAGTTTTTGACCTCAGATCAGAACAATATATTATATATTGCTTTTCTATACTTAGTCTACAACTAACAGAACAGGTTAAGTGTGTCTTCATATTTTTCACCAAAAGCTGTGTATATACTACAGTTTTAAAAGGACCATTATTAAAGCATACAGATAATTTCAACTATTAATTTGAATCCAATTACAGTAACTTTTCTCTGATTAAAGGAATATTTAAAATCTAAAGTGAATATCATAAGAAAATAGAAATATTTTAAGTTAGTACTTAGTTGTACCTTCTCACTTTATTTTACTGTTTATACCACCAGGTGTCTTTGTCTGCTGTGAATAGCAAATTCTGTAACGTAAAAACAACTGACATCATTCTCTTTGAAAACAGACTCCCATTATGCTTACTTATTTCTGGAAATAAAGCTTATGTTTTCTAATTGTGAAAGTAATCTGTGCTCAGAGTAGAAATGTTAGATAAATGCATGGAAGCACAGACAAGAAAATAATAATTAATAGCATCACCATTATAAACATTTGAGGTACTTAAGGAATTTTAAATAGAAAAATGGAAAGCAAACAGTTTATTTTAGCTGTGTATTTTTATGTAGAGGCGACAGTTACCTTGAATTTTCTTCCACATAAAATCTTTGTGCATCACACTTACTTTGAATTTAGAAAACTTTCATTAAGTAGTCATTTCTATTTTGTTTTTTTAAATCTTTTTATTTTGAAATAATTTTAAACTTACAGAAAGTTGCAAAAATAGCACAGATAATTCCCATTTGCCCTTCAGCCAGCTTCCTGTAGTGTTATTATCTTCTACTGTTCAGTTATTTTATAGAGTGTTTATCTGATGTTTTCTCCTTACTAGATTTAGGTTTATGCATTATTAGGAAGGATACCACAGACCAGAATTCATGTGCCCTTTTTAGTGCATCTTACCAAAGAGTTAATGTTAGTATGTATTACTGGTAATGTTAACCTTCATCATTTGGTTAAGGTAGTGTTTGACATATTTCTCCACTCTAAAGGTACTCATAAAGTCATCTTTAAAGATACAATAAAATAATGGGGAAAGTTTGTCCCTTTGTATAATCCAACCTTTAAAAGAAATAATTTAAAACTTGACAGTCTGTAGGGTAAATACAGAGTCATCTGTATTCATAGACTAATTTGAGTCCAAATATTACCTGAGCAGTAGAAATTCCAGCTGCTAAAATAATTGCTCTTTGTTTGGAGTTGGTTACCTCAAGAGAAGGGAAAGCAGGAGTGGATAGGTTTTATTAATTGACATCAATTCTTTTTGAACTGTTATGAGTCAAATTTGTAAATAAGGAAAAATAGAGGGCCTTCTCTTCCAGATTGATGCTGCAAGCTGAGTAGTATTTAAACAGACTCTTGTGGGTTTTATTTGGTGGTAAAAGGAATCTAGTTTAGATAAAAATGGCAGTATTTTTACTTACTTCTCCCTTATAATAACTCTTTTAGTCTCATGTTGCCACCTGGAGCATTAGCCCATAATTACATGGTCCATGTGTGCTGAGAAATTTTCATTCTCCTCACTACAACAATGCTGTCAGTGTACAAAGAGCAGGAAGGCCAAGGAACCACATTTAACTATTTGGCATTATGAGTGTTATTGTTATGTGCGTATTCCTGAAATTCCACATGTAACTAGCATATCTGCAAGGTTGCTATAATCAACATGTTTTCTGGAGTATAAATTAACAAGCTTAAACATTAAGAGGTAAACCTGTCTGCTTTCCAGCAGCCCCAAAGGGTACATTTTCTTGTTGGCTGCTTCAGAACACTTCATGAAACAAATGTCAAACTTGTCAGGGCTGTCACTAAGAAAATGATCCGTGGAGCAAGGGTCTTCTTTCACTGGGAAAAAAACAGATGTCTTATCTTAGCAAAGAGTGACAAAAACCTACCATCAGAAGAAAATTTTGCCTGCCTTTAATATCCAGTAGTGAAGAAATACTTTGGTAAAAAAACTTCCTTTCTTTGCAGTTTCATTCATTATGCATTCACTTGTGAATGATACTGGATTTGCTGCCTGAGCTATTTTAATGATTTTATTAATCTTGAACTGTTGTTATAAAGTTCTTATAAAAATTGATGTCTATAGACAATGGGCTTGAGGACACGGGGATGGGGAAGGGTATGCTGGGACGAAGTGATAGAGTGGCATGGACATATATACACTACCAAATGTAAAATAGCTAATGGGAAGCAGCCACATAGCACAGGGAGATCAGCT
>NC_041218.1:66214816-66223097 GCF_002837175.3 Physeter macrocephalus
AGAGGGAGTGGATATGGGGATATATGTATATGTATAGCTGATTCACTTTGTTATAAAGCAGAAACTAACACACCATTGTAAAGCAATTATACTCCAATAAAGATGTTAAAAAAAAATTGATTGATGTGTAAACTTAGAAACACAAATTAGCACTTTAAAGAAAAAAGCAAAGCAACTTATAAAATCCTTTCTGGAGCTTTATTATATCTAATTCCAGTGTTTTATTTACAATGATTAAAGTCTTTGGCTGTTATTATTTTGATGATATTATACCATAGCAATTACGATGTGTTGGACTCTAGCAGTGGATTAAATGCCTTCTCTGCCCCTCCATAATCCTTTTCTGTATCCAAATCACAGCTATTCTTATACAAGGCAAGAAAGAGATTGTATCTTGTTAACTTACACAAATAGTTTAAAGGCATAGAAAGGCAAGATATTTTAAGACATTTTCTCTGCATAAAGAAACTTTTGTACCTGTCCTGAACAGGAGGCAGTATTAGACATGCATTTATTAACTATACTTTATTACTAAGAAAATTCAACAAAAAAAAGACTGATGATATTATATGAAGAATGTTATTTAATTATGAAAGTAAATATTATAGATACTTCCTAGTCCTCAGGATCATCAGGGTAACCAAGCCTGTTAAACCAGTAAGTCATATTGCTGTGGGAACTTAGCAGACTGTCCACATGATAAAGCCTCCACTTTTTTTCAAAAATTAAAGTATATGAATTTCATAAGTGTGATTTTGGCTTATGATGTTTCAAATATTTTTGCTTATTTCTGTTTTCAATAATGTTTTAGTAAATTCAGAAGTGTAACTAACTAGTGGATAAGGAAGGATATTATGCTTTTCCAAATTACAAACCTCTCTTTTACTCATTTTTTATTCCAGTTTCACATAGTTCAGCAAACATTTATTGGACCCCCCCCCCATATACTAAATGTGCCCTGTTAGGTGGTAGGAGTATAAGATAAAGAAGATAAAGCCCTGCCTTGAACAACATATAAACAAATTCAGTGCTACCTAACAAAAATTTCTTGCCACCTTTACCTGCTGTTTTAACACTTTCTGTCAGTGCTTCACTGACAGAAAACGACAGTGGAAAGTGTGGAATAGGATTTGCTTTTTATTGGGTTGTAATTAAAGTGTAATCTCTAGAGACTCTTATCTTAGACTCTTAAAGTGGAAACTACCTGTTCATTAATAGATTTTCAAGAGTCAGTTGAACATAATATCTCTATTCAGTAGAGACAAATTGGAAAAAAAATTAAACAGCACACAGTGGCTATTATGCTTAGATAAATATATTAAAATTACATTGCTAAAATTGATAGAAACCCCATTCCTTGCAGCCAACATATCTGTAATGATTCAGGTTGATTGATAATATTGATAATTTCTCTGCTTTCCTGGTGTTGACAAAGGCTAAATCACAGGTGCTGTTGAAATTTAGAGACAATGTATATAAAGGAAGCTTTTTCCACCTTAATGTTTATGGGCAAGGGTGTGGTTTCTCGTGGAATACAAATATATATATATTTGTTACATATATAACATTTAACATATATATGTCATATAGAAACATAACGTAATATATATAAATATATGTTATATATATAAAACATTAACATATATATATAACAAATATATATTTGTTATATATATATATACCTTGATTTGCATTTACTTAAAGTCAGTTTACCAAGCAAAGCTTAATTATTTTATTGAATTTGGTTTTTATACAGCGATGCACGGTGATGTGTAGTGATATTGATGTTATTACTGCTGTCCAGAGATACTTAAGAAATTAAGCTACTCATACTTTAATTCAGTAAAGAGTTAGACAGTGTTTTTTACTTCCATTAATAAAAATGAAAAGCCTATCAGAAATATTAGGAAAGCAAGACTGCTTTGTACTTAGGTATTGTTGAAGGAACATATATGATGAGATGGGTTATAAAATGTAAGATGAAACATTTTTCCAGATTCTCATTATTTATACTTTGGAGGTCACCATTTAATATTGAACACAAGATACACTTCATTCCTATGGAAGCAGACATTATGATGTCACTTTATTTATTCACCATGTTCCACAGGAACCTGCTATGAATTACGAGGCCACCACTTAGAATCGAAACTGTAGAAGAATGTAAGCATTCTGTCGCCTCATGTGCCCATTTTAGAGTTTCCTATTTTATTTATTTATTTTTTTGTGTGTGGTACGTGGGCCTCTCACTGTTGTGGCCTCGGGCCCAGCCGCTCCGCGGCATGTGGGATCCTCCCGAACCGGGGCACGACCCCGCGTCCCCTGCATCGGCAGGCGGACTCCCAACCACTGCGCCACCAGGGAAGCCCTAGAGTTTCCTATTTTAGAACTGACTGATCTTCAGATAACATGGTGGCACAAGTAATTGGAAAATTGGCAGACCTGTCAAGAAAGTATGCTGGATGAGACCAAAATGCCATGCTGGGTACATAAGATGTCTCAGAAGTTAAATTTACTGTTTTTTATCAAATAGTGAAGTAAAAATATCTGATTGACCCCCTAAAAAGGACACTTTTTAGTACCAGGTGTTTTCAAAAGTAATTATTAGGTCATTGATAAAATAAGTTGTTTTTAAAAACATACAGAAATTTTTAGTCAATGTGTAGTGTAAAACAGCACCCACTGTGAATGTTAATGTTTAAATGTTGCATAATTGTGCCATTTTGTTTATAGCCTTTCCCCTACGGTTACTGGAGTCATGATAGTTAATTCTTCAGAGAAATGAAGTTAAAGTGTATTAAGTATAGGTGATATAAAATGCCCTGAGGTTTATATTTTAATGTTTTCTAAAATTTATTTCACAGGAAGATGAAAATGAAGCTGAAAGAAAAAATACATCTCAGGAGCTCAACATGGAACAGAAAAATCCAAAGAAATAAAGGATTTTCTGTAGTGTTTTGAAAAGTTTGCAACTTATGTAGTAGCAGATGAAATTTCTAATTGTAAAATGTTAAACTGTAAAATCTAATTTGCAAAATATTCTCAATAAAGTCGTTGAAAATGGAATAGGAACGTGCGTTTGGAATTTGTATTTTTTAAGAGCGATTTAAACTTTTATATAAAAGTTAGACCATTAAAATATTTTTTAAAATTCTTTACTGAAATTTGAGAATAAGAGACAGAATTTTATCTGTAACCCAAGTGTTAATACATGTGGATGACTTTAAAAAAAAAAAACTGAAAGTCTTTTCCCCTTACAAGCCTCTGTTGTCTTCTTCAGGGACCTTAACAGAATTCCAATTAATATAAAGAAAGTCCAACATAGTTCAACAGTGAACAGGAAATGCTTGCATGTGAAAACACTGAAAACCAACTACTGCCACAAGATTAAACACCATTTTCTGATTTCTGCCAATGTTTTTGGCAGATGTCTTTGATTATTTAAAGCAGAGTTTCTTAAAATGAGAAGCAGAACTTTGGAAGGCTTATAAGAGAATGCCAGCATACACTTCTTCCCTGTGAGAATGAAATCTGTATACTTAGCCTGGAGCCATAGTTTTATCACAAGCATCTGAGGAGCTCAGTAAAGGTGTGACAGTGGGACAGGCTGGCAGCTATGATACAGTAGGCTGAAATGGGGAAAACTGCAAGTAGGCAAGATAGAAAATTCATTGATGTATAGCCTCAAATAATGTAACTATGGATATCAGGAAAACAGCTGTATCCCACAGATTGGACTCCCTGGATGAATTTTGAAGCAGAGTTTGAGCCAAAGAAAAGCCTGAGTAGGCATGTCAGAGTCTGTGGAGGCCCTGTGCAATAAGCAAATACAAAGATTAATTTGACTTTTTCCCATTTTTTTTCTATTTTTTGGAATAGATATTACTCTATTTCAAAATACCCATATTCACTAAGATTGGAGTTACATTAGTGGTGTCACATTTGAAAAGAAACAATAACACATGATTCATATCATTAAAATCTATTACATATACTGTGTTGTAGGTACTGTGCTAAACAGTATGCTTTATACCACTAATCATCCCTATTAACATGTAAGATAGTTATTATTACTTTTCTTTGCATTACCAATGATCAATCTGATACTTAGGGAAAATAAATTAACCAAGGTTATGTAGCATGTAATTGACAGAGCAAAACTTCAAACCCAAGCAGTCTCACCCCAGAATATCACATTTAATTATTGTGAACTACCTATTAATGTCATACCTCTTTCAATTCACTATCTTCCCCAAAAACATACAGTCTTTCTTGTTAGCACCTTATTTACCACCTGCTACCTCCCCTTTAATTATTTTTCTTCCCTAAATTCTTAGCCATGCTTAATTTGAAAACTTTGGCTTAAGTGAAATAACTAACTACTATTCCAGCTCCCCTAAAACATGAAAATCCTGCTTTATCTTTTCTACGTTGAGTTACGATGGAACAAGTGTAAAAGCATCTTACTGCTTCTCTACAATTTTTCAGTAACTTTTTGACCATATTTTTCAGTAGACTGTTGATTTAGTTACTAGTGTGCTGTCATCTCATCTCTTAATACTTTCATTTCTAAAATAAGTTGCTGAGTATAAGAAAAACAGGGACACTCAGCTACCCAACAGGCATTTTAAATATATTTGTGATAACCTTTAATCATTTAAAACTCTAGTTTTCCTTTTCAGAAATATTTGTAAGTATCCCTTGGCTTATGGACAATGAGTAATAAAGTAAATCACTGTAAATTTCCTTTAGGGAAAATCTGCCATATGAATTTATCAAATTTTTAGGGTTTATACACTTATGTCTAAGTATATACACATAAATCTTGTTATAATGCTAAAAGATTGCCCACATTATATGACTAAGCTGGTCACTTTATTTGAATCAAATTTTGCATATTATGTAGTTTTTTATAGAGAGTATAACTTATTGTATTAGCTCAGGTTGCCGTAACAAAATACCTCAGGCTGGTTGGCTTCAAAAGCAGAAATGTATTTTTTCACAGTTCTGGAGGCTGGAAGTCCCAGATCAGGATTCAGCAGGTTCTGGGTTCTGGTGAGGACCCTCTTCCTGGCTTGCAGATGGTGGCCTTGCTTCATCCTCACATGGTCTTTCCTAGGTGAGTACACACAGAAAGAGGGCAGGTGAGCTCTCTGGTCTCTTTTTATAAGGACACTAATCCTATCGGATCAGGACTCCCAACTTCATGACCTCATTTAACCTTAAGTACTTCCTTCCTCCAAATACAGCCATACTGGGGGCCAGAGCTTCAACATGTGAGAACTGGCAGAGGTGGGGATGGGGGGAGGGGCACATTCAGTCCATAACTTACTTAAATAAGTCCAAATGCCTCTGTTATAACAATTCCAGTTATGTTGAGGAACACTAGAGTGAAGTCCCAATGAAATGTTTATGGCAATGTGGATTATATATATTTAGGATCCTTAGAAACATTAACAATTAGAATATGATCTAACAATTGATTTCTAAAGAAGACAGACCACTACACAGTTATATATACCTGTTTTATCTCTACATCCCCATTACTTAGCTTGTTTCCTGACCCATACTGGGTAAGTTAGCTAAGTAACTAGCTTAGTTAGTTACAGCTAAGTCAGCCTGTAACTAACAATATAGAATACCTGAAAGACAAAACTTCTTTATACTTCATGATGCCTGTATAATTTCCACCCCCTCAACTGAATTTTATTTTCTTCATGTTAGTTATTGAGCTATACTTCTTCACATTTTCAAAATTTAAAAGTAAAACAACTTTTAATCAGTATTTGTCTCTATCATACTTATATACATCATTAAAAAAAAAAACTATACAGAATTCTACTCTCTCCTCAGGTCTGTGGAACACACAGCAGAAGTAGGAAGAGGTGTTAATGCTGTCCTTGAAAGGAAGTTGCTGGGCACTAAAATGCCCACGTTCTTAAATTCATCCAACAAAATTGTATTGGAACCTACTATATGCCATGCACTGTCTGTCACCAGGGAATCATAACAAACTCCCTGTGCTGTCACTGTCTTAAAATTCTTAATACCTTTTGAATAAGGGATCCCACAGTTTTACTTTGCACTGGGCCTGCAAATTACATAGCAGGTACTAACATATGTTGCTTTTACGCTTTAAATCAGTTTTATTGGAGTATAATTTACATACAACAAATGCACCTATTTTGAATTTGCAGTTCAATTAAGTTTGATAAATGTACATATCTACATAGGTACATTTATAGCATTTCAAGATATAAAGCATTTCCATCACTCCAGAAAGTTCTCTTTTGCAGTTTTGCAATCATTCACACACCCCTACTATAGCAATGGATTTGCTTTTTTTTTTCTTGATTAGTTTGCCTGTTTTAAAATTTCATGCAAATGGAACCATTTCATATGTATTCTTTTGTGCCTGGCTTTCTTCACTCAACGTAATATTTTGAGATTCATCCAGGATATTTCATGAATCAGTAGTTTATTCCTTTTTATTACTGAGTACTTTTAAAGAACATTTTTTTTTTTTTTGTGGTATGAGGGCCTTCCTCTGTTGTGGCCTCTCCCGTTGCGGGGCATAGGCTCCGGACGCGCAGGCTCAGCGGCCATGGCTCACGGGTCCAGCCGCTCCGCGGCATGTGGGATCTTCCCGGACCGGGGCGCGAACCCGGTTCCCCTGCCTCGGCAGGCGAACGCACAACCACTGCGCCACCAGGGAAGCCCCTATTACTGAGTACTTTTTCGTTGTATGAATATACCACAATTTGTGAATCACCATTCTGTGAATATACCACCTGTTGCTGGACATTTGAACAGACATTATACAAAATAAGATTTACAAATGGCCAATAAGTGTATGAAAACATGCTCGACATCATTTAGTTATCAGGAAATAATACAAGTTAAAACCACAGTGAGTGACTACTGTATACCCATGGAAATGTCTGTGTTGTCCAATACAGCAGCCACTAGCCATATGTGTCTATTAAGCACTTGAAATACAACTAGTCTGAATTGAGATGTGCTGTAAGAATAAAATCCATAACCAATTTTGGTGACTTAGTATGAAAAAAGAATGTAAAGTATCTTAACTCTTGATTATATGCTTAAATGGTAATATTTAGATAGATTTGGTTAAATAAAATATATTACTAAAAGAAACTTCAACTATTTTCACTTTTTTAATGTGGTTCCTAGGAAACTTGGATGTGTAAATTCCATTGTACTTCTACTGGCCAGTCATAGGTGATCATTTAAACTCTGATAATGAAATGTTGGTGAGGTTATAACACAACTGGAATTCATACAAAGAACTCAGCTAAGCCATATCAGGCTCATGGCCCATAGAAACTCAGAAATAATAATTGTGTTATAAGCTGTAAATTTTGTGGTAATTTTTATGCACCAATAGAACTCTAATGGAGGTATTACATAAAAGGTTAGGGATAGGTTGCTACTGCTGGCAAGTTCGGCATTCAGCAGTGGTAACCAAATCAAGAGTAAACACTAATATTATTTTCTATACACAGGCTTCATCCCTCCAGAATGTCCATTTTATTCACGAGCCTATTAAGAAAGCAGTGATGGAAAGAAGCAGACTAACAGCTAAGGGAATTGTCATCTTGTCCACGTGATTGCTGGTCCAAGTGTAAAATGGTACACCACTTTGGAAAAGAGTTTGGAAGTTTCACATGAAGTTAAACATGCCCTTAATACATGACCCAGTTACTCTGCTATAGATTTTTACACACGAGCAATGAAAAGACATGCCCACAAAAAGATTTATATATGACTATTTTAAACAACTTTATTCATAATATTCTTTTTTTTTTTTTTTTTTTTTTTTTTTTTTCGGTACGCGGGCCTCTCACTGTTGTGGCCTCTCCCGTTGCAGAGCACAGGCTCCGGACGCGCAGGCTCAGCGGCCATGGCTCACGGGCCCAGCCGCTCCGCGGCATGTGGGATCTTCCCGGACCGGGGCACGAACCCGTGTCCCCTGCATTGGCAGGCGGACTCTCAACCACTGCGCCACCGGGGAAGCCCTTTTTTTTTTTTTTTTTTTTTTTTTTTTTTACTTTTTTTTTTTCATAATATTCTTAATAGCCAAAAACCGGAGGCAATTTTTTTTTCTTTTAAGTAGAAGTTGTGCTTCATAATGGTTATTCTTTTTTTTTTTAACATCTTTATTGGAGTATAATTGCTTTACAATGGTGTGTCAGTTTCTGCTTTATAACAAAGTGAATCAGTTATACATATACATATATCCCCATATCCCCTCCCTCTT
>NC_041218.1:66223785-66238457 GCF_002837175.3 Physeter macrocephalus
TCTCAACCACTGCGCCACCAGGGAAGCCCCCGCCACATCTTCTTTATCCATACATCTGTCAGTGGACACTTAGGTTCCTTCCATGTCCTGGCTATTGTAAATAGTGCTGCAATGAACATAGTGGTACATGTCTCTTTTAGAATTATGGTTTTCTCAGGGTATATGTCCAGTAGTGGGATTGTTGGGTCACATCGTAGTTCTATTTTTAATTCTTTAAGGAACCTCCATATTGTTCTCCATAGTGGCTGTATCAATTTACATTCCCACCAACAGTGCAAGAGGGTTCCCTTTTCTCCACACCCTCTCCAGCATTTATTGTTTGTAGATTTTTTGATGATAGCCATTCTGACCAGTGTGAGCTGATACCTCATTGTAGTTTTCATTTGCATTTCCCTAATGATTAGTGATGTTGAGCATCCTTTCATGTGTTTGTTGGCAATCTGTATATCTTCTTTGGAGAAATGTCTATTTAGGTCTTCTGCCCATATTTGGATTGCGTTGTTTATTTTTTTGATACTGAGCTGCATTAGCTGCTTGTATATTTTAGAGATTAATCCTTTGTCAGTTCCTTCATTTGGAAATATTTTCTCCCATTGTGAGGGTTGTCTTTTATGGTTTCCTTTGCTGTGCAAAAGCTTTTAAGTTTCATTAGGTCCCACTTATTTATTTTTTTTTCCATTTCTCTAGGAGGTGGGTCAAAAAGGATCTTTCTGTGATTTATGTCATAGAGTGTTCTGCCTATGTTTTCTTCTAAGAGTTTGATAGTGTCTGGACTTACATTTAGGTCTTTAATCCATTTTGACTTTATTTTTGTGTATGGTGTTAGGGTATTCTGCAATAGTGTTTGTAACAACACTTTAAAAGTAATAACTATCTACAAAAGATGCTAGTGAAAGTTTAAAAAGAAATTAAACAACATACAAAAAATTGTAAAAATTCAACATTCAAAAAATAGTGTGATGCCTTCTTGAAAACATTTAATGTAGTTAAAGATTTTTAATGATTTCATGTTCTGTTTTAATGATTTTTTGAATGACTTTGCACTTGAAAATACACTGAAACACAATTTAAAATGTTTAAACCTTAACTTTATCTTCTGGATAATTCTGTCCATTTCCATTTGGATTAGAAAGCTTGACTGAGAGGGAAAGCAAGATGTATGCCCAGTTGCTCCAACTTTAAATGACTATAAACTGCTTTGAGTTTCAACTGTCTATGAACTTCTTTGAGTTTTATTTCCACACACATCAAATAAGACATGCTCTTTCCAAGGTATAATATTTCCCATTTGTAACTTTCTGATCATCCAGATGAAATGAAGTGAGTCTAGGTAGCTTTGCTTCTCTAATATTTTTTGGAAAGCAATAATTATATTCTTATTCTGTGTAGGTATATATTCTTTCGTATGTATATATTCTTTCTGTAAAACAATCACTAAGACTCTCCTCTAAGATTAAACATTTGGAGGCATTTGAAATATCCGTACTCTTGTAATTTGTCTTGTTTTTCCCAGATGCAACAAATTGTTGCTCTTTAAGTTGGACATGTACAAAACAAAAAACGGAAAATGTTTCCTATAAGTGCATCTCCCCCATGGCTATGTAAGATTTATTCCAAAATCCACTGAGAAAGAAGAAATAAGTTCAGTTAATTGCTTTGACATTTTCCAATGCCTTGGATCCCTGAGGCCTGCACACATTTCTATTGGTTGGGTGCTAGCACGACATGGAACTGGAGCAACTTACTCCTTCTAAGAGTAAGCTAAATAATGTTTACTCTGAATAGTGAAGGTTGATTAGAAACCCTCTCCTTTTCACATTACCTCAAGAAAACAGTTTTTATACAGCCATGAATGAGCAAATTTCATCCCTGTCCCAGACTATCCTGAACAATCATAGCAAGTAATAATTGTCTCCCCATGGTGAATTCAATGTGGAGTTTGGGGTTTTGTTATCTAGAGAGGAAGTTAAGTGCTAACAGCAACCGCATGAAAACACATGCAACTATGGCATAATTCTGATTTGTTTAAAAAAAACGATTCATGTCCTTGTTACAAAGCCAAATAAGTACAACCATTTAAAAGTGTTGAACCATGAAAGCCATTTTCCTTAAGGGTTTTAAATTTAGGATCAGACTCATGAAATTTATGGCTTTAATGAGATATTCTTTGCCTGCAGTCAAGACGAGAGCTAGATCATTGTTTTCTCAGCATGATAACTATATGTTCTGTGCACTTAATATCATTAGGCTCATCATAACACAGCCAACATCACATTAACGTTTGAAAGGTTCACTTTTGTCTCTTAGTTTATGTCTTTCATTTACACCTATGGCATGCTAAATATCTCACTCTAGAATAGAAGATATACTCTACATTTATCGCTACTGTCAATGGAGTAAAAAAATTGCTATTTTCATATCCATGTTTCAAGCCACAGTCAATAGATATGGTTTCCAGGAAACAATAGATAATTGAATCAGATGTTGTATGTATAAGTCTGACTATGATACCCTTACTTTTGATACATAAGGAGCAGAAAATGTGGATTGCCCTGATGCATGCAGTTCCAACCATTATCATTTTTAACATTGAGTCTAATTCTAAATGTGATAAAAGATTATTGTTGCTTTTAAAGATAGATGAACTCTTTCAGGATATTCAGATTTCAGGGCGATGAGAAAGGTAACTTATTAAACAGTATCAGAAAGAGGTAATAACCACTGTAGAAATATGTCATTTTATGTTCCATTATGAAATAACACATATGAAAGAGCTCTGAAGAATCAATCCTACTATTTGCAAAATATCATTATTTTTTGACATTATACAATAAAATTCTTTGATTAAGGAAACTCATCATTTAAGTTGTACTCTTACATTTGTGCAAATGTTTGAAAGTATTTTATCTGTAAGCTTATGATCCCTGTATCATTTACTATCACCAACAATTTCATATATATGCACGAGAGTGGAGAGCAGAGTACAATGAATCCCCATGTACTCATAACTGAGATTCAACAATTATTAAGATTTTGCCATGTCTGCTTTATCTATGTACTTTTTCCTCCCTCTCACCAAATTGTCTTAAAACAGATCCCAGACTGCAATACTTTTTAGCTTATATTTCTCTCTTTTAAACGATTCATTGCTGATTGAGGTATATTTCATTTATACATGCTTTTCTCTGACAGAAGCACATTTTGTTTTGTTTTTTAATAATGTGAGACAATCAATAGGTTAATATGGTAATGGAAGATTGGACAACAGCATATTCTGCCTCATGCATGTCAGTCCACAGTATTAGTGAAATTCAAAAAAAGTTTGTCTTGTGTTTTTGTATTTTTTATAATGGTGATGGTCTAAGAAGCAGAAATTACACAGCATCACAGTTCACATTTGCGTTTCTGCACCTTAGGCAGAAAAATAGATCTAGTCAGAGCTGCAAATCATAAAGGAGAACACGTTTCAACCTCCAGAGCACTGCTGGACCAAGACATCTTTCTGGTTAGACTAATAAGGGACAAAACTGGTGTGTTCAGCAATGCCTTCAAAAATGTATTTTGTCAGTAAAAATCAAATTAACAATTGAACATTGGTTCAGCGTTCTCTCTTTTTTTAAGACTTTTTGGCAAGTTTTGATTTGAGATTTGAAATTTTACACTTGATTGTATCTAATTCTCTAAGTCAGGAATAGTCTTATGAAAAAGGTTTTAGTAGGCTCTTTGTCTTCATTGCCCTTAGACACACCCAATCTGTGAGTTCCTTCTTCCTTCACCCCAGCCTAGGTCTGTCTTCCCTGAGGAACAACTTGTGCTCAAGACCTCTCCTTCACACCTACATTTTTCCTAGACTCTTCTGATATCAAGCTCTCCTGCCTCCCCTCCAATCCATGATCTATTTTCCATGGGGTTCCACATACTCCATTTAGTTATATCACAAGAGAACAGCTGACGAATATGGTGAATGAATTCTTCGTGAGTCTATTAGGCTAGGCTAGGCTATGCTGTGGAACCAAACAATCCCTGAAACCTCAATGCCTTAAATCAACAAAAGTTTACTTCCCACTCAGGTCACTACGTGATATGGGTGAGGTGGCTCTTCTTGGCAGTTCCTCTCTAATGTTGACATTGCAAAGCCTCCATTTCAGTGTTCACTGTGAGTGAGGGGGGAAGAGAGACAGAGACAGATTCTGGTTCTGGCTGGGGAGACAAAAAGGGACACAGAAAATTGTCATGATTAAGTGCTCCAATAGAGGTTGACAAAGGGTGATATAGATCACAGCTAAATAAGCCCAGAGGTGGAAAGAGCACTCCATAAAAATAAAACTTGAGTTTGACTTTGAAGACCTGGGATTTTATCAGAAATAGTAGTGGGAAGAGTGTTTCAGAGAGGGGAAAGAGCAGTATGCAAAGGTGCAGAGTTTTCAAACGTTAAAGACAACTCAGAGTGTCCGGATCCAGGAGAATGCAGGGCAGGAAGTGAGGGGAGCTGAGTCTGGGAAGATAGGATGACGTTTTCCTGTGAAAGCCTTTGGGTCTTTGCTAAGGCACTTGGATTTAGCTCTATAGAATTGGACATATATTAATATCAAATGGTAATGAGGAACTAGTGGTAATGGCTGTACAGTATTGTGAATGTAACTAATGCCACTGAGTTACACACTTTAAAATGGCAAGTTTTATGTTATATACATATTTTTTGCCTCAACTTAAAAAATTAATAATAGAATATACCCAAAACCATTGAATTGTACAGTTTAAATGGATGAATTTTGTGGTAGGTGCATTATATCTCAATAATACCTTTTTTAAAAAAAGAGTTAAGCCTAAAATATAATAAAATCGTATGAGGAGCTTTTAAGAAAATTGACATTTGAGCCCTATCCAATGATCAATTAAATCAGAATCTCTCAGGGTGGGCCGAGCATTCAGCAGCTTGAAAAGCACTCCTGGTGATTCCAATGTACCGTACAGAGTCACTGCTGCAGGCAATAAGAAACCAGTGAAGAATTTTAATCAGGGGAATAACATGATCAGATTTGCATTTGAGGAACACAGATCCCTAGCTCAGATCTTTCAGTAGCCACATACATGCGTATAGAGAGTTTATTCATAAATGCCCAAACCTGGAAACAACTCAGATGTCCCTCAACTGGCAAATGGATAAATAAACTCTGGTATATTCATATAACAGAATACCAGTTAGCAATTAAAAAGGAAAAAAAAAAACCACCATCTTGACCATATTAACTGTATTTCTGATGCCTCAAACTCTATTGGCCAAGGCAGAATCTGCGCTTAGTTCCTTTTGGACTTGTCTGCTGCCCAGCCAAGCTTTCCTATTAACCTCAGCAGTGTCACTCTCTGATTGTCACTCAAGCCACAGACCTCTTTCATTTTGCCTTCATTTTTAAGAGTTATGATGTACGTATAGTAAAATTCACACTTTTAATGTACAGTCCTGAGTGTTTTGACAAACCATACACTTGTGTAACCACCACTACAATTAAGTCAGAGAACAGTTCCATCACAGCCCAAAATTCCCTTGTGCCCCTTCACAGCCAACTGTCAATGTCTCCTCCCCACACCCAACCTCTGGCAGGTACTCTTCTGCTTTCTGTTCCTTTAGTTTTGCCTTTTTCAGCATATCATATACATGAAATAATATAGTATGTAGCTTTTTGAGTGGAGATTCTTTCACTTCAAATAGTTCATCCGGGACTTCCCTGGTGGCTCAGTGGTTAAGAATCCTCCTGCCAATGCAGGGGACATGGGTTTGAGCCCTGGTCCGGGAAGATCCCACATGCCGTGGAGCAACTAAGCCCGTGCGCCACAACTACTGAACCTACGATCTAGAGCCCACGCTCTAGAGCCCGCAAGCCACAACTAATGAAGCCTGCGCGCCTAGAGCCCATGCTCTGCAACAAGAGAAGCCACCGCAATGAGAAGCCCGCGCGCCACAAGGAAGAGTAGCCCCCGCTTGTCACAACTAGGGAAAGCCCGCACACAGCAACGAAGACCCAACACAGCCAAAAATAAATAATAAAATAAATAAATAAAATGTTAAAAAAAAATAGTTCATCCGTGTGGCTTCATGCATCAGTTCATTCCTTTTTATTGCTGAGTAGTGTTCTTTGTATGGATGGACCACAGTTTGCTTATCTACTCCTTAGCTGGAGATATCTGAGTGGTTTCTTAGTTTTGACGATTATGAATAAAGTTGCTATAAACATTTTTATACAGATATTTGTGAGAACATGATTTTCAGTTTTCTTGGGTAAATGCCTAAGAGTGGGATTGCTGGGTCATGTGGTAAGTGTATATTTAACTTTATAAGTGCTACCAGAGTGTTTGTCAAAGTAACTATAACATTTTACAATCCCACCAGCAGTATGTGATGGCTACAATTGCTCCATGTCACATTCTCATCAGTTCTTGGTATTTTTTGCTTTGTTTTGATTTGGCATTAACCATTCAAGTGGGCATCTCATTGTGGTTTTAATTGGCAGTTCCCTAATGACTGATGATGTTGAACATTTTTTCATGTGCCTATTTGCCATCTGTCTATAATCTGCTGAAGTGTCTGTTTAAATCTTTGGCCCATTTTTCTATTGGGTTGTCTGCAAAGTCATTTTTTAATGTCCCTGATTGCCTTTCTCTAGCTTTGACTAAGGCAGTCAGTTGTTCCTCCATTACAATAATCAGATTTTCTTTTTCTATCATTAAATATCCTTCTAGGTCCTGCTTTCAGGAACTAGTAGTATCCTCTTGTTAGATTCAGCCACCTATCTTTCCTCATTTGAGGCCCTTCTCTCACAAACCTCATGTCTCTGAACTCCCCTCTTCATCTAATGAAGTTGCTGCCTCTGTTCTACATCCTGCTCTGGATAATTCAGACTTCCTCATCGATACCCATAGCTCCCAACCTGCATTTAGCCAAGGCTGTTGTGTATTGTCTTTTTTTTCCCCCCTCTCTGTTACCCCACATATCCTTTTTTCTCCCTTTTCATGTTGAAGGCTTTCCTCAAATGTCTAGAAATCCTTTACTGAGGGCTTCCCTGGTGGCGCAGTGGTTGTGAGTCCGCCTGCCGAGGCAGGGGACACGGGTTCGTGCCCCGGTCTGGGAGGATCCCACATGCCGCGGAGCGGCTGGGCCCGTGAGCCATGGCCGCTGACCCTGCGCGTCCGGAGACTGTGCTCCGCAATGGGAGAGGCCACAGCAGTGAGAGGCCCACGTATCGCAGAAAAAAAAAAAAAAAAAAAAAAGAAAAGAAGTCCTTTACTGAAGCTCATACTTAGAAAGTGGGCACTATGGACGTAGGGCAGGTTGTAGGCTGGTGAGCTCCACCCCAGGAGGTTTTGATGAGAGAATCCTCCAAATGTCAGCACCTCTGATTCTTTTCTGTGAGGCTGGCCATTTCCTCTGGGAAGAATAATGTCACCTCCGTCTTGGAACTGTATGTCTTGGGACAGTGTGCGGGGTCAGGGAGCCAGGGCTCTCATGGGGCTAGAGAGGCTCATGACACCACATGTATACTCACTCAACCTCCTGAGGCCAGTAGGGAGCCTCCCTCTGTCCTTAGGAGGACCTGCTGTCCCTCCATCTGGAGACTTTCTGGTTTACTTTGGGGTCTCTAGTTTTACTTTAGCTGGAGGAACAATCATCTGACTACACAGGTTGGGGAAGTCACCCAGACATCTGTTCCTTATGGAACATGGTTTATTCTTCACTCCAGCCTCCCATTTACTCCTGGTAGTTCCATTTCTTGAGTTTTTAATGGGGTTTGAGACACATACTGGACTGGTTCCCATCCCCCTTTACAGGCACCTGGGCCTCACCTTTTCTGCCTAGCTAAGACAGTTGTCATTCATCATGCTCTTTCCATTGTTCTAAATTTGACTTTATTTTTCTCCTTGTCCCTGTGATTTCAAATACTTTTATTTCTTTACTGCATTTTTACTGGGTCTTGGGGAGGCAGCAGAGAGAAACATGGATTCAGTCAACTATTTTTAAATCAAAAAAGCTCTAATTTTTAAACATAATTTTTTACAGGGTTGTGAAATTTCTTAGATACAGTTTGTAAAGAATAAAAATCCACATGAGGCTATTTATGTAAAGGGAGATATTATGTGGGAGTACAGGGATGTCTCACAGAATCCAAGTGCTGGAAAACCTCAGACATTCTGGAATGGGGAACTGGAAAGTCTTCAAGAATCAGAGTAGCCAACTGGCAGCATTTCTCTCTGTAGTCTTCCACCTATTTTTCTTACCTGAAATTGGTTCCCTTTTCTCTCTTATATATAAAAACTCTTTCTGATTACTCATCAACATAGGTTCTAAATTAACCTTAACAGGCCCCTGATCTTCTAACACCAGGAATTTCTACTAACGAATTCTAAATTGTCCAATGAGGTGATCTGATTGGCTTAGTTCTCGAGTCACATGTTTTCCTATATCCAATCAGCTGAGGGCAGGGAGTGGTAAGCTACAAACGTAGCAACAGCTAGGACCACTGGAAGGAGTCATTTCTCCCAAACCAGGGTCACTAAGAGTTATCTACCACGTGAACATTAAATAAGTAGTAGACATGACAGTGTTCTGGTCATGATAAATATTAAATAACTTCTTTTCCTCAAATAGGTCCAAATTTATGGATATCTTCTCTATCACATCCTTTATAGTTTCATTAAAACACTTTACTTCCAAATAAGCTTAAAGGGTATTATAATCTAGTAAGAAAAGAAAATGAATGCTAGTTATAGTGTCAAAGGGGCTCAGAAAAACTACACATGGTGTTGAAAACGTAAAGCAGGAAGAATATGACTGTCTACAGAGGCCCTGAATGAGAAGGTAGTCGATGTGCAAGGTCCCAGGCCAGAATCTACAACTCGTTGACAAACACTCAGATCAAGACCTGAAACTTCTTAACGTGGCCAGAGCACAGTTAAAGCGAAGTGTCCTGAACCAAACTACTAATGGATTAAAAATAGAAATGAGGCTGTCCATAGGAGAAGAAAGTTTAATTGGAAAGTAGGTCTAAATCTCCAGGTGGGGGGGGCAGAAATGAAATATAAAAGAGGAAGCAAAAATCTATATAGAATTTAATTTCATTTTAGAGCTATTGTAGTTTTGGAATAATATTACTTTTCCCAAGAGTCACATTTTCAAGGACACTATATAATGGGTATTCTGATGACAGAAATGACATACTTTGAAATATGAAAGATAATACAAAACTAGGGAAATAACTGTTGACTTAAAACACTGTTACAGAATTGGAACCAATTAATTTTTTAAAACTATAGAATCAAGTGTGATGTCATTCCCAAAACTTTGAGAACAAAAAAGTTAGATTGGTCTTTAAGTATTCTAAGCATACACAGGGAAGATACAGTTACCTGGCTTGTAAAGGTTTACATTTTCTGCAGTTGATTGAACAAACGAAATGTCAAAGAGAGATCTCAGCTCTTGGTGTCCATAGTTTATATTATGAAACACAAAAGAAGCTGTGAGTTTCCCTTAAAAAAGAAAACAGAAAATCACTACCTACAAAACCCTCTTGCTCTGTACTTATTCAACACCTGGTTAATGTCTTTTTCCTTCTAGTTTAGTGCATCATGATCCACGAATTACGTTTACCCTTTGATGAGCTGGGCTGGAGGTACAGGCTTGGGAGGGACAAGGAAATGAATTCTGCCAACAACTTGATTGGAATGAACTCTTTCTCAGTCAAACATTCAGATGAGACCCATTTCTGGATAACCCTTAATTGCAGCCTTGTGGAAAACAAAGTGTAGCCAGACTCTTGAACCACAGAAACTGTCAGATAATAAATGTGTGCTGTTCGAAGCTAAATTTGTGGCAATTTGTTACACAGCAATAGATAGTTAATACAATCAGTGCTTTCAAAGTATGTTTCTCCGTAGGACACTATTCTCATTTTAAAACAAGATTTCACATGCAAATCAGTTTGAGGAATGTTGCATTCTATATCCTATACCCCCTTAGAGGGTCACAGTGCTTTCTGAGAAGTACAGTGAGGAAACTGTTAAATGAGAGATACCTTATTTTGTACCCATTATGGAGCCCAGCCCCATTTTGATATTTTAACTTCTAGTAATATCTTATAAAACTAGTTTTCAAATTATCACACCACAAAGTAGTCACTGCAAAGAGCAACAGCCTACAAGCTGGAGAACACATCCCCTTGGAGGTACATCAAGACCTGCAATAAGTACTGGCATGTGGTAATTTTTAGGAAATCCATTTCCAGATTCTTGCCTCCTTATATTCTTTTTCTCAAACTCACCTACCTGACAATACTCCTGGGGAGGAGTCTTCAAGTTTCCCTTTTCCACGTCACAAAAGAAGTGACATGAATCCCATCCATTCCCAACAAACCTCTAGATGACACACAAAAGGACAATATGAAACACTGGTGTCCATGTTGAGCAAGTGAATGACCATAAGATTGGGTAGCACGCTGCAGAAAAGCTAACGGAATGGGAGGAATTGATATGGCCAGCTTTGGAAAACTCGGTGTGCCGCAAAGGGGCAAATAAATTCATAAATGAAAGTCCCCTCATAGGTAATTAAAGCAAAATGAAAAATGTCCAAGGATAGGGCTAGGACATCCCTATGACAAATAAAACCCACAGCCTGAGCTGCTGCTGAGCCTCACTGAGCATGGCAGCTGGTCGTAAGGAAAGAAAGAGGCTTAAAAAAGCCCTGGGGTTGGAGGATGCGGAAATTGCGTCAACTAGGGAACCTACCAGGCACTGGTGGGGGACCACGGACACCTAAGAGGATGGGAGGAAACCCCAGCGACCAGGTAGGACATGGGGCATGGGGGGGTGAAGGGGGAGGAGAAGTGGAGGCAGGACAGGACTGGGGCCCCTGAGGGGCAGCTGGGGGAGGGGAAGAGATCCCACGCCGGAAGGGGGAAATTGGGGGACCACTGGGAGGGCAGAGGATCAAAAGGGAGCATGGCCAGGTTTCCTCTGCCCACTTGGGCTCCCAGGAACCTGCTGAGATCCCGGGCCTGATCCTCTGCCCTCCGAGGCCCCCCTCCAGCCACGGGGGTCCTGAGGGAGTGGGAGGGAAGGGAAGGAAGGGGGAGCAAAAGTAAAGGCTGGACCTCCGGGACTGGCACGCCTGAGGGGTGGCTGGGGCAGGAGAGGAGTTCCTACACCCAGTGGGACCCACCCACGGTTAGGGGTCCAGGAGCTACGGGCGGAGATGCTGGGGGAGACAGTGGGGGGGTGCACAAAAGAACGGAAGGGAACAGGGCCAGTGCTTTCCCTGTCCACTTAGGCACTGGGGAAGCCTACTGGGCTCCTGGCCCTAATCCTCTGCCCTTGGAGCCTCCCTCCTGCCTGCAGAGCCCAAGCCCCGCCCCTACACCCCCACCCAGGGCCCTACCTCTACACTCGGAGACCCCCTCTGAGACCCCCTCCAACACTCTGAGCCTAAACCCCACCCACAGCTCCCACCCAGGGCCCCACCTCCAAACTCTGGAACTCCACACTGCAGAGGCCCTGCTTTGGACATGCTGCCCCCCGCCTTCCACACAGGTCATAAGCAGAGGCCCCGCCCCATGCTTAAACATCACGGCCCCACCCGCCTAGGTCCTGCCCTACCCTAACTCCACCCCTGCCTAAGTTCCACCTCCATCTAAACTCTGCCCCCATAGGCAAGGCTTTTTTTTTTCCCTCTTTTAGATTGAGGTTCTGTTTTACCTTGTTGATTCATTGTTTTTGATTCTTTTATATATTTTTTCCTAATAAATCTTTTATTTTTCTAATTTTATTTTATTCTTTAAACTTTATTATTGTTCTCTCCTTTTGGCTTGTTCCCCACTGCCACCCCCCATTTTTCTTTTTTTTGTTGTTGTTGTGGTTTTATTTTACCTTGCTGCAGTTGTTTCAATTATAGTTTTATTTTTACTTATATATTGTTTTCCTATTTTATTTTATTTTTTAATTCTTTGATATTGTACTGCTCCTTTTTTCTTTCTTGCTTGCTTTTTTTTGTTTACCGCGCCATGAAGCTTGGGGATCTTGGTTCATGAGCAGGGGGTTGGGCCGAAGCTCCTGCAGTGAGAGCTCTGAGTCCAAACCACTGGTCTAACAGAGAACCTCAGACCCCAGGGAATATTCATCAGAGTGAGGTCTCACGGAGGTCCTCATCTCAGCACCAAGACGCAGCTCTACCCAATAGCCTACAAACTCCAGTGTTGGAAGCCTCAGGCCAAACAACCAGTAAGACAGGAACACAATCCCACTCATAAAAAAAAAAAAAAAAAAATTGAGACGGTAAAAAAATATGTCACACATGATGGAGCAGGTAAAAACCTACAAGACCAAATAAATGAAGCAGAAATAGGCAACCTACCTGAAAAGAATTCAGAGTAATGATAGTAAAGATGATCCAAAATCTCAGAAACAGAATGTAGAAACTACAAGAAATACTTAACAAGGATCTAGAAGAACTAAAGAGCAAACAAACAGTGATGAACAATACAATTACTGAAATTAAAAATACTCTAGAAGGAATCAATAGCAGTATAGAAGAATAGATAAGCAAGCTGGAAGATAGAATGGTGGAAATAACTGCCAGGGAGCAGAAAAAGGAATGAAAAGAATTGAGGACAGTCTCACAGACCTCCGGAACAACGTTAAATACGCCAACATTTGAAGTATAGTAGTCTTAGAAGAGGAAGAGAAAAAGAAAGGGACTGAGAAAATATTTGAAGAGATTATAGTCGAAAACTTACCTAAAATGGTAAAGGAAATAGTCAAGTCCAGGAAGCACAGAGAGTGCTATACAGGATAAATCCAAGGAGAAACATGCCAAGACACATATTACTCAAACTATCAAAAATTAAATACAAAGAAAAATATTAAAAGCAGCAAGAGAAAAGCAACAAATAACATACAAGGGAATCCCCATAACGGTAACACCTGATCTTTCAGCAGAAACTCTGCAAGCCACAAGGGAGAGACAGGACACATTTAAAGTGATGAAAGGGAAAAACCTACAACCAAGATTACTCTACCCAGCAAGGATCTCATTCAGATTCGACAGAGAAATTAACACCTTTAGAGATAAGCAAAAGTTAAGAGAATTCAGCACCACCAAACCAACATTACAACGAAGGCTAAAAGGAACTTCTCTAGGCAGGAAACACAAGAGAAGGAAAAGACCTACAATAACAAACCCAAAACAATTAAGAAAATGGGAATAGGAACATACATATCGATTATTACCTTAAACATGCATGGATTAAATGCTCCAACCAAAAGACACAGGCTCGCTGAATGGATACAAAAACAAGACTCATATATATGCTGTCTACAAGAGACCCACTTCAGACCCAGGGACACATACGACTGAAAGTGAGGGGATGGAAAAAAATATTCCATGCAAATGGAAATCAAAAGAAAGCTGGAGTAGCAATTCTCATATCAGACAAAAGAGACTAAAATAAAGACTATCACAAGAGACAAAGAAGGACACAACATAATAATCAAGGGATCTTTCCAATAAGAATATATAACAATTGTAAACATTTATGCACCCAACACAGGAGCACATCAATACATAAGGAAAATGCTAACAACAATAAAAGAGGAAATCGACAGTAACACAATAATAGTAGAGGACTTTAACACCCCAATTTCACCAATGGACAGATCATCCAAAAACAAATAAGGAAACACAAGCTTTAAATGACACATTAAACAAAATGGACTTAATTGATATTTATAGCACATTCCATCTAAGAACAACAGAATACACTTTCTTCTCAAGTGCTCACGGAACATTCTCCAGGATAGACCATATCTTGGGTCACAAATCAAGCCTTGATAAATTTAAGAAAATTGAAATCATATAAAGTATCTTTTCCAACCACAATGCTATGAGACTAGATATCGATTACAAGAAAAAAAGTGTGTAAAAATTACAGACACAGGGAGGCTAAATAATATGTTACTAAATAACCAAGAGATCACTGAAGAAATCAAGGAGGAAATCAAAAAGCAACTAGAAACAAATGACAATGAAAACACGATGACCCAAAACCTATGGGATTCAGCAAAAGCAGTTCTAAGAGGGAAGTTTATAGCAATACAATCCTACCTCAAGAAACAAGAAAAATATCAAATAAACAACCTAACCTTTCGCCTAATGCAATTAGACAAAGAAGAACAAAAAAAACCCCAAAGTTAACAGAAGGAAAGAAATCATAAAGATCAGACGAGAAATAAATGAAAAACAAATGAAGGAAGCAATAGCAAAGATCAATAAAACTAAAACCTGGTTCTTTGAGAAGATAAACAAAATTGATAAACCATTAGCCAGACTCATCAAGAAAAAAAGGGAAAATAGAAACAAATGACAATGAAAACACGATGACCCAAAACCTATGGGATTCAGCAAAAGCAGTTCTAAGAGGGAAGTTTATAGCAATACAATCCTACCTCAAGAAACAAGAAAAATATCAAATAAACAACCTAACCTTTCGCCTAATGCAATTAGACAAAGAAGAACAAAAAAAACCCCAAAGTTAACAGAAGGAAAGAAATCATAAAGATCAGACGAGAAATAAATGAAAAACAAATGAAGGAAGCAATAGCAAAGATCAATAAAACTAAAACCTGGTTCTTTG
>NC_041218.1:66239361-66258162 GCF_002837175.3 Physeter macrocephalus
GACAAAAGACCTGTATGCAGAAAACTATAAGACACTGATGGAAGAAATTAAAGATGATACAAACAGATGGAGATGGAGAGATATACCATGTTCTTGCATTGGAATAATCAACATTGTGAAAATGACTACACTTTCCAAAGCAATCTACAGATTCAATGCAATCCCTATCAAACTACCAATGGCATTTTTCACAGAACTAGAACAAAAAAATCACACAATTTGTATGGAAACACAAAAGAACCCAAATAGCCAAGCAATCTTGAGAAAGAAAAACCGAGTTGGAGGAATCAGGCTCCCTCACTTCAGACTATACTACAAAGCTACCATAATCAAGACAGTATGGTACTGGCAGAAAAACAGAAATATAGATCAATGGAATAGGTTAGAAAGCCCAGAGATAAACCCACACACATATGGTCACATTATCTTTGATAAAGGAGGCAAGAATATACAGTGGAGAAAAGACAGCCTCTTCAATAAGTGGTGCTGGGAAAACTGGACAGCTACATGTAAAAGTATGAAATTAGAACACTCCCTAACAACACACACAAGAATAAACTCAAAATGGGTTAAAGACCTAAATGTAAGGCCAGACACTATCAAACTCTTAGAGGAAAACATAGGCAGAACACTCTATGACATAAATCACAGCAAGATCCTTTTTGACCCATCTCCTAGAGAAATGGAAATAAAAACAAAAATAAACAAATGGGACCTAATGAAACTTAAAAGCTTTTGCACAGTAAAGGAAACCATAAACAAGACAAATAGACAACCCTCAGAATGGGCAAAATATTTGGAAATGAAGCAACTGACAAAAAATAAATCTACAAACAATAAATGCTGGAAAGGGCGTGGAGAAAAGGGAACCCTCTTGCACTGTTGGTGGGAATGTAAACTGATACAGCCACTATGGAGAACAGTATGGAGGTTCCTTAAAAAACTACAAATAGAACTACCATATGACCCATCAATCCCACTAGTAGGCATATACCCTGAGAAAACCATAATTCAAAAAGCATCATGTACACAATGTTCATTGCAGCTCTATTTACAATAGCCAGGACATGGAAGCAACCTAAGTGTCCATCGACAGATGAATGGATAAAGAAGATGGGGCACATATATACAATGGAATATTACTCAGCCATAAAAAGAAACAAAATTGAGTTATTTGTAGTGAGGTGGATGGACTAGAGTCTATCATACAGAGTGAAATAAGTCAGAAAGAGAAAAACAAATACCGTTTGCTAACACATATATATGGAGTCTAAAAAAAAAAAAGTGGTTCTGAAGAACCTAGAGGCAGGACAGGAATAAAGACACGGATGTAGAGAATGGACTTGAGGACATGGGGAGGGGGAAGGGTAAGCTGGGATGAAGTGACAGAGTGGCATGACATATATACACTACCAAATGTAAAATAGTTAGTGGGAAGCAGCTGCGTAGCCCAGGGAGATCAGCTCAGTGCTTTGTGACCACCTAGAGGGGTGGGAGAAGGAGGGTGGGAGGGAGATGCAAGAGGGAGGGTATATGGGGATATATGTATGCATATAGCTGCTTCACTTTGTTATAGAGCAGAAACTAACACAACATTGTAAAGCAATTACACTCCAATAAAGATGTTAAAAAAACAAAAAAAAAGCCCTGGGGTTGCAAGGCAAGGAGGGAGTGGGTAATGAGGAAACCCTGTTCAATGCCAAACATTTTCACATTAAGTCTTCACAACCACTTGAAGGTAAGTGGAATTATTACCCATATTTTACATGTGCAGGAAACCACACTTTAGTGAGTTGTAAAACTAGGACTTGAATCCAGATTTGGGGCCTAAAGTTCAGTGTGCTTTTTATACCACACCGTTAAGTGGGTCTTCCTCACTACAGAGGGAAGGCAGCCTACTGACTCTTTTGTTTCCACCTTTAAGGTAAGACTTTAGTTCCTTTATGAAAATTTCACCTCTGTAATGGGATCCTGGGAACACTGGGCTCTCGGGATGATTTAGACACAACTCAAATCCCAGAGATATAAGCTATTCAAGTTGCATTCTGAACTCATAAGCGTGATGGCAGACCACTTTTCATCTCATGAAATGTCTGTAGAGAGAACGATGAGGTGCTGGCGTTTGGACAGTACTTTTCTAATAAATAATCATGTGGCTGAGAAATATTTATAGAAACTGAAAATACAGTTATCACTCACATGGTGTAAATCACTGTCGGAACTGAAACATACCAATTTGACCTTGTTTGACTTTGTTTATCCATTCCTAAAGTGTGTTTAATAGTTACAGAGCATATGAACAGGTTAAGTAAGATACCTTAGTGCTTCATTGTGTCTGTGAATGAAACACATCAGGAAAGAACAATGACAAAGCAATCAGTAATTTTCCCGAGAATTTCTGTTACAAGATTAAGCACAGAGACATGTATAATCCATCTGTATAAATTTCTTGCCCTATGTCCGGCCTATTTCCTAAAAAAGAAGAGATGCCTTCTAAAATGCATGCAGTAAAACAGAAGAAAATAAACGTAAATAAGTAAAATCAGGAACAGGAAAAATATAAATTAGGAACCAAGGTCAAGATTGGAGGACGGTAGAATGCAGGCAGGTAGGGTCTACTGAGTTATTCAAGTCGAGTCACAAATCTGGCTTTGAGCTTCCTAGAGGCAAAGCAGCTAGGAATTAATGACTAGACTAACAGATTTTGATATGTTATCAGTAGGAGAAAAGTATTTTCCATTACCATCTAATTTTTTAATACTTCATACTAAATATTCTTTGCAGATAAAGTTTAAATATGGAAATTTTGTGGAAAATAAGGGTTTTACTAATTAAAAGAAAAGGCATAAAGAAGTGTGTTTACCAAAGTGTTTCTCATTATGAAAACTGATGGTTTCAAAACACATATTATGATAAGAAAGAGACTTTCAAAGAGTTCCCAGGTTAATCAGGAAAAGTAACCAAGGGCCTGCTGCTTTGAAGGTTTAATCCAAGATGCTTATCCAACCTCTTGGTTGAACAAATCTTGCAAATAAGGCCTTCTCAGAAGATTCACAGCATTTTCTGTGGGAGCTTGAAATGTCAGCAGAACAGGCTTTCTGATGATGTTATGCTGTCATAACATCCTAACAGTTGGGGTGGGTGTGCAAGAGAAAGATAGTAAAATTGTTTCATTGCCGGGTGTTTATGCTATACTACCTAACAGCGTCTCCAGCGACGATGATAGGCGTAACATAAAGAGAAAGCAAAACAAATAAATAAACCAAAAAGAAAAAAAGAAAAGAAAGCTTGACAAGAGCCAGAAGCACAAACCCTCTGTTCTCACCAGTTTCTAGTGTTAAAGGATACCATTCGAAAGAGAATAACATTATAGTGTTACAATTGATTAGAAGGAGAATCCAAAGAACAGACACATTCACAGATCAGGAATATTGAAATGAATTTTCAAATGAACCCATACGAGGCTTTTCCATGAAGAGGAAGGCTGTCCCTCCACCAGACAGAACTCACTTGCATGTCTGTAGACACATATGATTTGCTTTGCCATCAATTGTGAAATAACTCAAAGGCAATGACAAGCTAGAATCAGATAAACCCTGGAAAGGTGTCTCCAAATAATGCAGTTTTCCATTGGAGACACCTAGTAATCTTAGCTGTTTATTCTGAATTTCTTTATACTGGTAAGTGAATAGGACCTCCATCCTGGACAGCCCACTGGTACTAGCAGTACTGAACTTTGGAGCATTCTGAGGCATATGATGCTGTTTATCTTACTTCCTGGGATTCATAAACAGAACAGTGGCCTTCAATCTTACTTGAAGTAAACAAAATAGAGGGTCCTGAACCTAGTCCTACTGTTCTGTGGACCCTCAATATTTGCCCTAATAACAGATCTTTCATTTATTTATTTTTATTTTTTTGTGGTATGCGGGCCTCCCTCCGCTGTGGCCTCTCCCGTTGCGGAGCACAGGCTCCGGAAGCGCAGGCCCAGCGGCCATGGCTTCACGGGCCCAGCCGCTCCGCGGCATGTGGGATCCTCCCAGGCCGGGGCGCGAACCCGGTTCCCCTGCATCGGCAGGCGGACGCGCAACCACTGCGCCACCAGGGAAGCCCCAGATCTTTCAATAGCTCCTTTTAACCTAAGACTCGATAAATGGATGAGATTAGTGAACATGCAGATCTCATCAACATCAACAAATCTGTCTTGCAGGAACAGTTATGTAATGCCACAATTTCAAAACAATGCTCTAGTAAAAACTAATTTTAGGGCTTCCCTGGTGGTGCAGTGGTTGAGAGTCTGCCAGCCGATGCAGGGGACACGAGTTCGAGCCCTGGTCTGGGAGGATCCCACATGCCGTGGAGCAACTAGGCCCATGAGCCATAACTGCTGAGCCTGCGCGTTTGGAGTCTGCGCTCCGCAACGAGAGGCCATGATAGCGAGAGGCCCGCGCACCATGATGAAGAGTGGCCCCCACTTGCCGCAACTGGAGAAAGCCCTTGCACAGAAACGAAGACCCAACACGGCCAAAAATAAATAAATAAATAATTTTTTTAAAAAACAATTAATTTTAAACACTCAACAAATAAACAGAATTCATCAGAATTTTTCTTTTGCTAGGTTTTTCCACTGGTATAATACATTTTTTGTTCACCAAACTCTTCTCCTCCTCCTCCAGGGCCCACAGCTAGGCTGTGTTCCCAGCTTCCTTTGCAGTTGGGGGTGGCCATCTGGCTGAATTCTGCCAAAGCAATGAGGGTAATGACGACTGCCTCACTTCCAGGCCCATGGCTCCTCTCTACACCCCAACCCCACCAGCTGGACGCAGAGGACTCTGAGATACACAGGAGGGAAGGATACCTATTTTGAAAGAAGCCAGGGTCCCTGAATGACCATGAGTTTTTGGACTTACTGTGAGTGAGAAGTAAACATATACTGTAGTAAGCCTTTGAGTTTTATGATTTATTTGCAATAGTAGTTAGTAAGCTAGCATTACTTTAACAAGTACACATCCCAAATTTCTTTTGAATTTAAATTTTCAAAAGAAGGCAATATATTCACATTGTTTAACAATCAAAACAATATAAAAGGTGCACATTGTCAATCTCACTCCCACCTCATTTCTGTACATGCTGTTCCATGCCCCCCTAACCTCTGCCCTCTAGTAAACTACCTTAATAGTTTCTTGTATATATTTTCAGTGTTCCTTTATACATATATACAAAAAATACAAACATTTCTCAAAAGAAGACATACAGATGGCCAAAAAGCACATGAAAACATGCTCAACATCACAAATTATCAGAGGAATGCAAATCAAAACTACAATGAGATATCACCTCACACAGGTCAGAATGGTCATCATCAAAAAGTCTACAAACAATAAATGCTGGAGAGGGTGTGGAGAAAAGGGAACCTTCCTACACTGTTGGTGGGAATGTAAATTGATACAGCCACTATGGAGGTTCCTTAAAAAACTAAAAATAGAACTACCATATGACCCAGCAATCCCACTACTGGGCATATATCTGGAGAAAACCAGAATTCAAAAAAATACATGCACCCCAATGTTCTTTGCAGCACTATTTGCAATAGCCAAGACATGGAAGCAACCTAAATGACCACCAACACAGGAATGGATAAAGAAGATGTGGTACATATATACAATGAAATATTACTCAGCCATAAAAAAGAACGAAATAATGCCATTTGCAGCAACATGGAGGGACCTAGATATTATCATACTAAGTGAAGTAAGCAAGACAGAGAAAGACAAATGTCATACGATGTCACTTATATGTGGACTCTAATTTCAAAAAATGATACCAATGAACTTATTTACAAAACAGAAACAGACTTACAGATATTGAAAACAAACTTATGGTTACCAAAGGGGAAACGTGTGGGGGAGGGATAAATTAGGAGCTTAGGATTAACATACACTACTATATATAAGAGAGATAACCAACAAGGACCCACTGTATAGCACAGGGAACTCTACTCAATATTCTGTGATAACCTATATGAGAAAATAATCTGAAAAACAATGAATACATGTACATGTACACCTGAAACTATATAACATTGTAAAATCAACTATACTCCAATAAAATTATTTTTTTAAACTGCTTACAAACAATATATGTGAATATATTCTATTCTTCCCTCCCTAGCCCAAAGGTAGCATACTATTTAAACTGCCTTACATCTTGCTTCTTTCACAGAACAAAATATCCTGATCTCTGCACTGAACTGCATAACAGTCTCCTCACTATTTTTATGGCTGCATAGTATTCCTTTGTATCAGCTACTATAGATTAATCAGTCATCTATTGATGGACACTTGTCAACCCATTTTCCTGCAGGTAGATAATATAATTCAAATAAATCAGTGTCAGTTTAGGATTAAAGCCCAGTCCTAGTTGACTTCAAACCACAGGCCCCGCCACACCTTCTTTAGGAGGACTGTTTTCTGGAAGAATTTTTTCTTTTATTTACTAAGACAACAACATAATGCACACAGGGGGAGTCAGATAACCAGAATAAATTGAGGATGGAACTGCCCTCAGCACAGCAGGTGGCAGGAGAAAGGCACGGTGGCCTCATTCAGTGTCTGTCACATATTATGTGTGCCAACGGAGGAGCAGAGCTATATTTGTACTTCAAGGGCCTCCTGCTCCTATTCCTTATGAAACACCGTTTTGGGGGCCATCATTAATCTACAAGTCAAAGCCAAACTTTTAGCTTCTACCCCTCATTGCTGAAAGGACAAAAAGGATACCAATATCTTTTTCCAATTAAAATATCTGTAGCTCTTGGCCTCCCTTCTCACTTCTCTCTCTGCCTCCTGCACTTTCTCTTGGATGTCTAAAACCAGACGCAGCAGGCTCACCTTCCTATTCCTCCCAGACTCAAGGTCAAGGAGCCATTGTTGAGTGTCCTACATCTGAAAGGCAGGAGCCAAGTCCTTGTGATTCTTTGTTCACAATGTCCCTCACACTAGGCAATGTACAGGAGGTGTGATTTGAAGAGATGTGTGCAATTTCAAATGCTGAGCTCTGAACGCCTTTCTGCGCTGTATAAGTTAGTTACTCAGGATGGTTTGGTATGTAGACGCTGTTCCCACACTAGTGTTCTCATCATCCTCATTAACCACAAAGCACTCTGAGAACACATTAAGGCATCAATCCTGGAAAAGTTTAGGAACTGGGCATTCTAGTGAAACCGTAGATTTTTCAGTGTGGAAAGATCCTTAGAGATTAACTTGCCCAACAAACTCCTTTCACAGATGAAGAAACAGCATCAAAGAGGATGTACCTTGCTCAAGAGTCCACACAAGAATGAGTGACAGAGATTTGGTCTTCTGAGGGCCATTGCTTTTCTCTTTACATTTTATGCCTTGCTTTCAAAACTGTATGATTGGCCACGCTTTTTACTACTCTCAATTTAGTAAGTATATTAATGGGCTGTGTTTGATCTGCCTAAGCAGTCCTTGGTTTAAATAAGGCTGAAAGAAATCATGAAAAATTGTTGACCTTTGCGACTGTGAGGACTGAAGTGCCCTGCGCCATTTTGAATGCAATGGCAAGCTTCTTGGGTAGGGGTAGGGGTAAGGGAAGAACAGTTGCCTGGGCTGAGATCTGGAGAATGGCTACAGGTACTCTGGGCATGCTATTCCTCTCTTCCCACCTTTTCCCTGAGCATCTGGAACATTGCTGGTTCCCAATCTTCTGTGTCTGTATTCCAGGGCACATGAGTGTATCCCCAAGGGAGCAAAGGAGAGAAAGACACCCATTTTCTGTTACCATTTGGGGCTCAGTCACATTTTTCCATCTCAGGATAAATTTAATATCCTACCCACAGGGTCGACTTATGCAGACTTAACCCATGACCTGTCCAAAATCTTACTCAATCTGCATCACCTCAAATCATGACTTAAAAAGATGCAGGGCCAGAGTAAAAGTTGTTTGGTTGCTCTATCCTTGAAAGTGGGGGTGGGTCCAGGTCTAGTCCTTCAGTTTATAGATTCAGACTTAGTTTGATCTATTAGTCTGAGGACCATTGGATATCAAGCATGACTCATGATAAACAAAGTTGATGACACTGATTTTGTCTGCCCAAGGAAACACCTTCCCCAGACTCTGGGACAGTGTTCTCACCCATCTTCAAGCACATGATCCCAAACTGGATCAATCACCTTATTCCATCCCTGGAGCATCCCTCACAAATGAGCAGCTAATCCACATCTGAACAACAGGAGGCGTATTTTAGGATGCTCCCTGCCGAAACTAGAAAAATAATTTCTTTCTTCTTTCTTGCTTGTGAACTGTATAAAGATAGGACTTCAGAGCTGCTGGTACCTTCCCAGATGTAGAAAATCCCCAAACAGTGATGAGAGCAGAACATGGAATTCCAAGTTCCATATCCTGAAGGCCCTGAAGCAGTCCTGGTGCCTAAAGTTCCTACTCTGTGATTCAAATGGATAATTTTCCTGAAAACCCCTTTTGTTTAGCTTATGTTGGGTTTCTGTAAAATAGAGTCCTGACTACACACCAGACTCCCAAGAGTTTGTTTTACAAACTAGGTTTTCAATTTTTAAATTTATGCTAAGAAATATAACTGCCAAGCGGATTGGAATATTACTGCAGGCTGGTTAGCTTCTTCTCTTCCCCAGAGGACAGCCTATGTGGGAAACCAAATTATGATGCAAAGGTTTCTTTGTAAGTGCAATGTCAGGATAAAAGGAGTAGAACAATCTCAAGGGGCACTTTCTATATCCCACGGCACTTTAGGGACATAATTAATGCCTGTTAAGTAGGGCCGAGCAACTCTGCCAGCTGGACAAGGCCCCGGTGCCGTGCATAATTTCTTAGAGGCACACTGGCAAACTTTTCTAACTTTTCACTTTAAAATGTCTTATCAACTACCAAATGATTCTGATCCCTCCATCCGATATCATGTAGTTTTAAATAGTTCTATGACTTTACTCATTGCCCTTGCTACCCTCCGCCACATTAATCCCCTCACTGCTAGCCACCTCCGTTCTCTCCTCTGGCTGTAGAAATCCTCCTTAATCTTCTAGAAATTGACAGCACACATCAGTTCCTCTGTGAGGCATTCCCATTTTTGTCCAAATCAGACTTTAATTCCACCCTCCCCTGCATTTCCCTTTAGGGAAAATTGCACTCATTTTGCAGGGGCACAAGCTGTGTTTGTGTTGTGTCTCCTTCTAGATTGAGTTCTTTGAGGACAGGGATTCAACCTGACCCATTCTTTCTGATGCCCAGTTTTTCACATACTCCGTTGCAAATAGTAGATGCATAAAATACATGTTGAACGTTAGGTATGTTAGCATGAATTACTGCAGTTTTGTTTTTGTTTTACTTACAGGGTATTGTATTGCTCAGAAATTTTTCTGTAACATTTGACAGAAAGTAAACCCAAATTAAAAGAGTTTGGGGGCTTCCCTGGTGGCGCAGTGGTTGAGAGTCCGCCTGCCGATGCGGGGGACACGGGTTCGTGCCCTGGTCCGGTTTGGGGTGAGGACCTGAGAAGTAGGCTTGAACAACCAAAAGACAGGAAGAGCAGGAACACAGTTAAGGCTTGAAGACAACTGGTCTCAGGGTACAGGCATCCTTGAGATTTCTCTCCGTCCTTGGTCTCCGCATCTCTTCCCACATACCACCGTGACCAGCTTCTTCCTCTCACTGGGGTATGTGGGAGCTTAAAACTCCCCATCTCATAATGCCACTGACCAACAAAGAACTGAAATTCCCCAGCTTGAGATGGAACATTCCTAGAGAAGTGTATGGGATTGTGTCATTGGTCCCGATTCTTCACTTCTCCCTGAATCTTTATCCTTTCCTTTTTAAAAAAAAATTTTATTTATTTTATTTTTGGCTGCGTTGTGTCTTCATTGCTACAAGAGGGCTTTCTCTAGTTGCGGCGAGCGGGGGCTACTCTTCGTTGCGGTGCACCTTTTGATTCTGTCTGGGCTCTTGCTCTTTGACTATTCCCTAACAAGGACATGTCCAAGCCAGCCCTCAAGTGCCTGGAGACACACGGAGCACAGCCACCAGCCTGGTACAGGCTACATCTGCTGACCCAGCTGCATGAACCAGCTCAGCAAAGGTCATCAGACACACCCAGCTGAGCCCAGCCTCTGCCAGCCAACACTCGTGTGGCACTTCTTGACTCTATCTGGATGAGGTGAAAACAGCAGTGTGCTGATTCCTAGTCCAGGCCTCAGAAAGTCTCTTTGGATTCTGTCTGGGCTCTTGCTCTTTGACTATTCCCCAAGAAGGACATGTCCAAGCCAGCCCTCAAGTGCCTGGAGACACACGGAGCACAGCCACCAGCCTGGTACAGGCTACATCTGCTGACCCAGCTGTATGAACCAGCTCAGCAAAGGTCATCAGACACACCCAGCTGAGCCCAGCCTCTGCCAGCCAACACTCGT
Organism: Physeter macrocephalus; assembly: GCF_002837175.3. NCBI lineage: Eukaryota > Metazoa > Chordata > Mammalia > Artiodactyla > Physeteridae > Physeter > Physeter macrocephalus. The sequence goes on from NC_041218.1 coordinate 66,249,819, forward strand.
GTGGCCGCCAGCTCAGGGAAAATACATGATTATTGTTTTAAGCCACTAAGTTGTTTACCCAGAATTCTTGTGGCAATAGCTAATTCATACAAATCAAGTCTCAGCTTTGCAACTTTCTAGATATGTGGCCCTGGGCCACATATCCTAAGCATCTGGATTTCACTCTCCACCTCTGAAACATGGAGATAATAATGGTACCTATATCATAGAGTTGTGAGAGAAAAGACAGTATAAAATGTCTGGCATATAAAAACCACTAATATATTTGGTATTATTGTTACTGTTTCACATGCTCATCCACAAACAATTGTAGCCAGGGAGTGGGGAGAAGTCCTAGGGATTAGACCAATCCCTTGGGCAGGTGCCATCTCTGGGCCAACCACTGTGGACTGAGGGGTTGAGAGTCTGTAAGAAGAAAGAGGGCAGGTCTCATTCAATGAGACGGTGGGTGTGGTGGAAGGAGCAACCCTCAGAGGATGCGGATGCTGGTTTCACGTGAAGACAGGAGGCAGGTGGGACAGACAAAACAGAAAAAACACACCCAGTACACTGTCGCTAGTTCTAGAATCATAGTTTCATTGGCAACCTCTGAATCACAAGAGATGGTTTCAGATACCCTACACAGAGCAAGCGGCACGAGTGTATGCTGTCTCTTCTGTTTACTAGGTATTTAATCTTAGGGATTACTAAGTTAGCTCTACTTAAGTTCTTCGAATATTGGAGAATGCAAACAATAATGCCCATTCCCCAGCCTGGTTTCAGGAATTAAAGGAGATAATGTATGTAAAACAAGTGGTAAAGTAAGTGACATAGAGCAGGTACTCCATAAGTGTGGTAGCTATCGTGGCTGCTGTTACTCTTGGCTCCTTCCATGACGTGCTGTTTCTCATTAGCCTCCGTGATTGGAGGGGACCCTTCATTTCTGGGGCTCTCTCTGCTGACTGCAGCCTAAAGCACATTCTGTTAAGATCATGTGTATAATGAGGTCTGAATGTGAGCAAGCTGCCTTCATTCTAGTGCAGTTAATGATGACCATGTCCACGTCCCTAGTTTTTCAAAGGTGACGGACTCAGAAGAAACCTTGTGATAGCTGATCTAGAAATCCTTTTTTTGGGTGCAGAATCTGAATTGCAAAGCTATTATTAAAACCTGCAAATGATCAGCAGTGGTAAATGTGTGATATTAACTGCCTCTCACCCTCTTTGTCTCTCTTTGGCTGACACTCCTGACTGCCGCCGGGAACTGGTGAGCAGCTTGCTGCGCCGGGCTGGAATTAACGTGTGCCTGGTAATGCATGTTCACAAATAGACCTTTGCAGAAAACTGCTCATTATTCTTGTGATTTCAGGAAATAAAGAAACACCCCAATTAATTCCCAAGCCCAAGAAAGGAAGAAGAGCAACAAGCAGTTTCCCTCTGGCAACGTGAAGGGGAGAAGCAAATCGGATCCAGGTTGACCGCGCAAGGTCACAATCTGATGGACTGCATTTGCCCCTTCTCACCCCCAAGCCCAGCAGCGAATAGACGCTTCTTGCCCAGAGGAAGATGAAGGTGAGCCTCGGGGGGCTGGCCTTCCTGGGCATGGGAAGCAATTGCCCTTTGTCACACCTCTGGCTGGTGTCAGGAAATGTGCTGGGGAGAAGGGAAGTTTGTAGTAGTTGCATGAAAGGATTCACCCTGAGGGGGAGATGCACAAAGAAAACATATCATGTCTCTATGTGGAGTAAAATAAACTGCCAGTCATAATTGTAGATATATTCTCCAGACAAATTAACAATTTTCATCCCAGTCTTCGTTCGTTAGAACGTGTGGCATATTGGAGTGAACACAGGGAGAAGGGGAGATGGTACGTCAAATGCAGTGGGCTAGTGTGTTCTAACATGTTGCTGAATGTCAGGAAAGTGGGATCATGTGCACGACGGGTTGTCCTGGTGCTTGGCTATTCGTTCATCAAAGGCAACGTGAAGTCAGCAGGCTCAGGCATCTCAGCGTGTCCCCAGAAATGCCACTGCACTTACTATCCTTAGGGAAACGCAGTGAATTCTCAGACTGGGAAGGGGCTGCAATGAACTATGGGGCTGCTGTGATCAGACAGAACAAGCAGTCCTGGCACCTGGAGCGTATTCCAATGACTTTGCATGGAAGACATGATCAATGGTTTTTTTCCAAAGATCTTGCTTTTAGGTAAATTTACTTTCCCATCATGAGTGCCATGCTATCAGAAAGACAAATTAACTTAACATAAGTGACTTAGCGCTCCTTTATGAATTACTTTCCAATTGTTTTTAATAGCACCTCTTTATCTCCAGCACAAGAAAACACAGTTGACCTTTAACAGCCTCTTATAAACAAACCCAACTGCAGTCCAGGTTTTCCACTTTCAGATCTTTATCTCCTGGCACCTTGAATCCAAACTCATCTGAATGCAGGTCCAGCTGTCTCTCTAATGGTACCTCTCCACTAATTAAACACTCGGTGCTTAACAGCTTGCATGCCAGCAGCTGTAAAGGATGAAAAGGCAGTTCTCCTTTAATCTACAAATATTTATTTTCTTTTGGGGGGATTGGTTGGGAAAAGATTAAGTGTATAGGAGGATCACCAGCTTACAGAGAATGTGTATGTTGAGGTGGAAGTTTCCTGCCAAGTCACATCAGGTGCATTTAGTAAGCAGGAAGGCTGGCTCCTAATCCCTGCAATTATAAATTATGAAGTGCTGGTTAAACAAGCATCTCCCTCTGTCTGGGCTGAGGAATGTGTCTGTGTTCCCTGAGTATTTTAATGCGTGCATGTGAATGAGTTTACAGGGAGGAGTGAATATAATTCACATAGACTCGGACTCTGATATTTATGGGATCCTGTCTGCCCACGGGCTGGGTCATGGCCTGCATATTCTTATCCTGCCACAATGCATTATGGGACCCCCCCACCCCTTAGTCCATTTACATTTTTCCTCGTTTCTCAGACTCATTTATCACTGAACTGTATAGAAACTGTCCTGGAATAACAAAATAACAGGTTGGAAGTTGGACACAGCATTAGCTTTTTCAAAATATTTTCTTAAAATACAGGAGCAGTTTGTGTGTGTTAGAAAATACAGGTAAGCAAAACTAAGGGAATAAAGGATCATACTGCAAATATCTAGAGACTGAACAGTCAGTACCTTAGTATATATCTGGATCATTTTTTTGTCTTTTGGAATACACACACACACACACATATTCTTAGTTAACAACATCTATTTTTCCACTTCAGTGTTATCTTCATCTCATCAAGTACAAGGCCATATTCACATTTTTATAACTGTCTCAAAAAGATCTTTTATATCTGGTTTGCCCATGCTAGGATCCAATCCAGAACCACACATTGTCTTTAACTGTTATATCTCCTAGGTCTTTTTCAACCTAGCCTGGTACATCTTTCCATGCACTAATGTGTTAGAGTGGGCTGGTTGTCCAGGACAAGATTCCATGGCTTAGTTTAGGGCATTAACTCCCCTCTGCTTCCAGCTGTGCTTGTGCAGGCCTAAAGCTTGTATAGCATGAGAGAAGGCCCTGGGCAAGAACACAGAAAGGTTCACCTAGCATCCGTCCACTCCAGCTGCACTGTAATCGGAGGTGAGCCAAGGTGATGTGATGTGGGCACCAGGAGCTAGAGCCCACGATACAAATTTGTCTGTACTTTTTTCCTCATTTTTCCTCCATGTAGTATTATTCATTCTGTTATTCTTTAGGAGAATTTCCTATAAACAAAAAGTTATCTAAGTCTAGATATAGTTAAATTAAGCATTTTGGGGAAAAGAATGGTTTGTTTATTCTTATTTACATATGCAAAGATGTACTAATATCTTTTATTTTATTTCCAAGAAATTAATTCTCAAACTTCTACTGAGCACCAGATATTGAGTGGGTGTTGATAAAATAACCCTGCCCTTAAGTTTAGCAAGTTTTGAAAAATAAAATATTGTGGTGCTGTGGGAGAATTTTATACGGAGTGTGGTGTTGGGTCAGAGGGGGGAAGTGATCAATTCTTTCAGAGGAATGAGGGAGGAGGTAGGAGAAAGAAAAGTCTTCATTAATGCACTGATGCTTGACTTGGGTTTTCAAAGGCGACTAGATGAGGAGGAACGTGTTTTAGGTTGAGTTATTTTGGGAGCAAGTGTTATATCGGCAGCACGGGTTATAGGCAGGAAAAAGGAAAACTTGTTTGGGAAACCGAAAGTCATTCTATATGACTGGCGAGTGGGTATAAAGGGGTAAAGCCAGAGTTGGACAAAGAAGACGGGACAGATCATGGAGACCTTGTATGTTAGACTAGATATTATATTCACTACTGATTTTACATGGAACATTCCTGGCAGGAACACAGATGCTCAGATGTGTTCAAAATTGTTAATTTGGGAGTATACAAAACTGTGATGTATAAAAACCAATAATCTTTTGTAGAAGGCAACTGCAGGGGGTCATCACAATTTAGTTAGTGAAGACTCTAATGCATACCTTTTCCTTGATTTTCAAAATGCAGCTATGAAGTAACTTCTTTTTGGGTCATGGAATTGCATTAGACATTAAATGTGTGAAATAGAAGCAACTTAGGATAAGGACTGATGAGAAGTAGAATTGGGGTCTCCTAGGCCTCTGTTTGCAAGAGTTGATAGGCATGAGAGGAAGTAGACTACAGGAAAGTGAGAAACGGGAATGGAGGGGTCCAAGCCAGGTCTGTTGCCTCTGGTGGCGCAGTTCTAGAGCCTTATGTCAAGTCCCATAAAGACGGACTAGAGGCCAAGATGGACAGAGCTGTTTCCATGAGGTATTGTGAGGCAAGGGGCATGGGCAGAGTTCTTTGGTACCCAGAGGCTGAAGGGAAGCATGGTTGGCGAGAAGAGCATTCTTCTACTTCCTCAGGAGCACAGGACCACACTAGATCCCTGAAGTTTGGGAAGATCGGGAGATTGTACCCTTGACAGAGACATTCAAGTTCCTATAGTAAACATGACTGGTAGGACAGCATCTCCAAGTGACTTTGCTGGTAGTAGTTACAAAGGAGAAGGCTGGAGCGAAAGCTGCAACATAACCCTGGCTGGAACTGACCACTTGGTATGGGAGCACTTTAGGGTGACCCTCTGGAGATTCCCTATAAGAATTAGATGAGACTTTACAGGGGACAGTATAAGTGGATGGAGTCAGTGTCATTGAAATTAATGTTAACCTAACAATAGATATTCTGAGTCCCATTTGTTTCCACAATGGGTGAGGCCTGGAAGATTTGGGTTACAAATAAATAATGGTAGACCAGGAGCATGCCTGGTTGGGTGTTGTGGTTCAGGACCCTTAGCTGTACTTGAAAGCCTCTCTTGTCTGTGTTTAGGGCACCGTTGTGATGGTGTCCAACTTGTGGTCATATCCTCCTAAAATCTGTATTACTATTATGGATTACACTGTGAAGGTTAGAAGCACTTCAAACGTGAGGCATAATCATGATAAGAGTCAGTCCAATTGCTCTGTCCACCCTTTGTTGGCTAGCTTATCTCATGCAAGTGTTGATCACTGCAAGGGAAAGAGGCCGTAGATTCAACCCCTTCTGTCAAAGTGAAGAGATTTATCTGAGTACAAGTAATGAAAGCAGGCAGGGAGAGGGGAAATATGGCCAGGAATCAGCTACACTTGATGAGACAGTGATGTCTGGAGGAGTCGGTGACAAAAAGGAGAAAAATCAGAGACGGGTCACAGCCAGCAGCACCTCCAGGTGATGTATGATGCTACAGGTCACACAGTGCTGCCTTCCTAACTGGGCTATGTAGGGCACTCATGAACAAGCAGATTTATTGTACTGTCACTGGTGCATCATTGAGCAGAGAAGATGTAGGGGATTGTGGGTAATAGGTTTTTGCTTTCTCTCTGATGGAAGCCTCCTTTATCTCAGCAGGCAGAGGCAGAGCAAACTGGAATTTATACATACATTGATTATGTTCCTATCCTTCCACGTTTTGTTATAGTACGTTTGACTTCTGTTGTTACAAAAATAATGGAATAAAAATAACACAAACTACATCATATGTAATGACTAACTTTTACCGTTTGTCTTTTCTGCTATTCCTATATTTCTATGCAGAATCTACCAATATTTATAACATTTTAAATAATTGTGAGGGAATAATCAAATCCACCTGGGTTTTCCTTTTTTGAGGATTAAAAGAAGGAGAGAGCCAATTGTGACAACATGGATGGACTTGAGGGCATTATGCTAAGTGACCTAAGTTAGACAGAGAAAGACAACACTGCATTGATGTCACTGGTATGTGGAATCTAAAAATGAATAAACATACCAAAAAACTCCCAAACTACTAGGTGGTTGCCAGAGGTGGGTGTGGGTGAAATTGGTGAAGGTAGTCAAAAGATACAAACTTCCAGTTACAAAATAAATAAGTCCTGGGCATGTAATATACAGCATGATGACTATAGTCAACAATACTGTACTGTATATTTGAAAGTTGCTAAGAGAGGGGATCTTAAAAGTTCTCAGCACAAGAACAATATGGAGGTTCCTTAAAAAACTAAAAACAGAACTACCATTGGACCCAGCAATCCCACTACCGGACATATACCCAGAGAAAATCATAATTCAAAAAGAGTCATGTACCACAATGTTCATTGCAGCTCTATTTACAATAGCCAGGACGTGGAAGCAACCTAAATATCCATCAACAGATGAATGGATAAAGAAGATGGGGCACATATATACAATGGGATGTTACTCGGCCATAAAAAGAAACAAAATTGAGTTATTTGTAGTAAGGTGGATGGACATAGAGCCTGTCATACAGAGTAAAGTAAGTCAGAAAGAGAAAATAAATACCGTATGCTAACACATATATATGGAATCTAAAAAAAAAAAAAAGGTTCTGATGAACCTAGGGGCAGAACAGGAATAAAGACGCAGAGGTAGAGAATGGACTTGAGGACACAGGGAGGGGAAAGCATAAGCTGGGACGAAGTGAAAGAGTAGCAATGACATATATACACTACCAAATGTAAAATAGATAGCTAGTGGGAAGCAGCCGCATAGCACAGGGAGATCAGAGTGGTGCTTTGTGACCTAGTCGGGTGGGATAGGGAGGGTGGGAGGGAGGGAGACGCAAGAGGGAAGAGATATGGGGATATATGTATACATACAGCTGATTCACTTTGTTATACAGCAGAAACTAACATAACATTGTAAAGCAATTATACTCCAATAAAGATGTTAAGGGGCTTCCCTGGTGGCCCAGTGGTTGAGAGTCCACCTGCCGATGCAGGGGACACGGGTTCGTGCCCCGGTCCGGGAGGATCCCATATGCCGCGGAGCGGCTGGGCCCGTGAGCCATGGCCGCTGAGCCTGCGCGTCCGGAGCCTGCGCTCCGCAACGGGAGAGGCCACAACGGTGAGAGGCCCTTGTACCGCCAAAAAAAAAAAAAAAAAAAAAAAAAAAGATGTTAAAAAAAAAAAAGTTCTCATCACAACAAGAAAAAATGTGTAATTCTGTGTGGTGATGGATGTTAACTAGACTTATTGTGGTGATCATTTTGCAATATATACAAATATCAAATCATTATGTTTTATACCTGAAGTGAATATGTTATATGTCAATTATACCCCAGTTTAAAAAAAAAGGAGGGAAGGAGCTTGATGAGTTGGAGGGGGTGTGTTCACGTACACTGTTGGTGGCAAAGTCACTTGGTGCACTGCTTTGGGGGAGCAGTTTACATTTAAAACACGATTTTCCTTTAATCCAGCAATTTCACTACTAGAAAGTTTTCCCTACAGATATACTCATACAAATGTGCAAAGACAGATGCAAAGATGATCAAAGAAGCACACTTCAGAAGTTAAAAAAAAAAAAAAAGGAAACAACCTGTACGTTGGTGAGTAGGGGATATGAGTAAATGAATTACAATGCAACCTCATGATGAAATTACTCAACATTAAAATGAGTACTGTGTGTTGGAAAAGCCAGCTGTAGAATAGTTTGTGGAGTATGACTCCATTTGAAAAGTGTGTGTATATGCTTGTATATGCCTAGAACATATTTGGAAAGGAATGAAAACTCTGAACAATCATTCTGGAAAATGTGACCGATGGGCATTTGCAGAGGTGGAAGTTAGATACTGTTGTACAAAAAATACTATATAACCAGCATCTTTTACTTATGTAAATTTTAAACGCACTTGAAAGTAAAAAACAAAAGGGAATATAATTTCAGCATTTTTTTTTTTTTTTTTTCCGTACGCGGGCCTCCCTCTGTTGTGGCCTCTCCCGTTGCGGGGCACAGGCTCCGGACGCGCAGGCTCAGCGGCCATGGCTCACGGGCCC
>NC_041218.1:66263321-66286119 GCF_002837175.3 Physeter macrocephalus
GGGGCACAGGCTCCGGACGCGCAGGCTCAGCGGCCATGGCTCACGGGCCCGGCCGCTCCGCGGCACGTGGGATCTTCCCGGACCGGGGCACGAACCCATGTCCCCTGCATCGGCAGACGGACTCTCAACCACTGCGCCACCAGGGAAGCCCAATTTCAGCATTTTTTAACACAACCTGCCTCAAGATAGGTGGGAACCCCAAATGACAAATCCAGGTATGTCCCTATAGTGTCATCTTATTTTACATATCCCTCCTCAATGGGGTTTCTCCTCCCTCTTTTTAATTTCTGTATAATTTTTAGCAAATGCAAAATATGTCAAGGAAAAGGGAAAAATAAATTGAGTAAAAGTGGTTGTGTGGAATTATGAGAAAACACCTAGAAATGGTAGGAAAAAATCCTTGTGGACAGCCATCAACCAAGAGGAAGGCACTGTCTACTCAAGGTTATTTCAACATTAAATTCTCAAGAAGCTGAGACTGGAGTTCTTCCTAATTTTTTTCCTGTGTAAATCTTGCAGGTGAGGGGAGCCAGCATGTTTCAGAGGGAGAGCGTCCCCAGTTCTCCGCAGGAAGTTGAGCTGAGAGACCACCACATCCTGAGGTGTCACCTGCTATTTGGTATTACTTGTAAAGAAAACCTGTGCACAAAGCCTATACCTCACTAGCTAAACTGAACTTTGATAAAATGACCATTTTATTAAATTGACCACAAATCTACTCCATAGGCATCAGTGCACAATTTCTATGTCTCAGGCCCTGCTAGACGCTGGGGATATAAAGATGAAAGTGCATATTCTTACGGAGTTTACAATCTAGTTGGAGAAGTAAATATATGACACAGAAATTACAATTTAGCATGTTAACTGCAATGAAGTGAGTAGGTTTAAGGTACAGTCACCAGGAAACACACACACACACACACACTGATATTTATAACTGAGAAATACATGCCCACTTTAGCTTCTTAATTCAGCTGAAGGAATCTACCACACAGACATCATCCTAAGCTCTTCTCAGGACAAACTCAACAGTGTTGTAAAATCACAAACTAATTGTGAGGACAGTGGTTTGGGGAAAAAATAAATCATGATATAATTTTGTGACTACCCATTTATGAAATGCATCCTATATTCATTCTTGAGAGGTTCCCTACTTTCTCCAATTAACATTGCAATAAAAATCAGGGTCCTCTTCAGATTTCCAAAGCTGTTCATTGAGAAAAAGAATTTTTCCTTCTGAATATGGTACAAGAAATAAACAATTAGATTTGGATTATTCACAAAAACTTATTAGGAAATTCTGAAGCAAAACGTAGCAGCTAGCAAAGAGTAAACAAGAGCGCTCTTGACATCCTCAACAAACAGTAAATTTTTCCTTTCCATCCTAAGATCTTCCACACTTGTCAATTCCATTTGCTTTTAATTATGCCACATGAGTAAGTCATATGGAAAAACAATAGATCTGTGTATGCTAATTATGTTTTGAAAGACAAATAGATCCAGCAGATTTAAAAGAACAGAATAAATATGTGTGCATTCTTTATTTTTGTTTGGCTGTCTGTTTTAACAAACACTATGCAGATTTACTTTAGCAGTAGTGTACAAAGAGAGCAAAAGAAATTCGATAGGTAAATCTAGGATTACGTTCAACTAAAATAATGGAATTAAAAATAAAGAGCCCAGGGCTTCCCTGGTGGCGCAGTGGTTGCGCGTCCGCCTGCCGATGCAGGGGAACCGGGTTCGCGCCCCGGTCCGGGAGGATCCCACATGCCGCAGAGCGGCTGGGCCCGTGAGCCATGGCCGCTGAGCCTGCGCGTCCGGAGCCTGTGCTCCGCAACGGGAGAGGCCACAACAGAGGAAGGCCCACATACCACTAAATAAATAAATAAATAAAATAAAATAAAAAAAAAATAAAGAGCCCAAAAGTTGTAAAATATTTTTTTGTTCTCTAATATGATATTAGGGGCCCTCTAGAATTTGAACTCTTTCTGGCTTTCCAGAAGGCTTTGGAGTTTGCCTCCCGCCATCTGCTGGATGGTATTAAGGTTTGCATGTGCACTAGGAAGAGATGTGGAAAGACATCCAGATTCTCATGTAATGTCTCTTATGCTACTGACCAAGGCAGAGTACCCTTTTCTGGCCTATAGCATTTTTCTGTGAATAAGTTTCATCTTCCATCTTCACTGCCAGAAAGATGGACAGATTAGGTAAATTCCATTTATATTTTCAAATCTGATGTGTATAAAATATGGCTTTTGCCAACAGATGAGATTTAGGGACAGTGAGTGGAAGCAGAGACCTGATTCTCCCCATCACATGCTTGTTTGAAGGGTTATGTCCTTAAGCAAGGGGCAAAAAAAAAAAGTATGATAAGCTGATCTACTAAAGTCTTATTTTATTTTATTTTTCTGTATTCTGTCAAATATCTTATAAATAAGGATGTCTACATTAGGTTTATTCTGACAAATGAACTCTATGTGATATAACAATAGGGTAAAGAAAAAGGGAATTGATAAAATAATGAATATTTAAAATATTAGGTTTATGGAAAGAACATCACTTGAAATTGTGATTGATAATTTATTATTCTAGGATAACTAGGCTGACTTTGAAATCAAATCACTGTCTAAACACCTTATGAAATTCTATCACAAAGTGGTAGAAATTCAAAGATTATTTCATCATTACAGACAGACAAAAACAAATAAGCAAAGCTGCAGAAAAATGCCCAAAGGACATTTTCTCATTGGATGAATATTGTGAGGTCTTATTGGTCATGGGTTAACTATTTGGTGTATTTTAGATTTTGAAATTGCTGGAGCATTCCAATGGGAAACAATACAGCCATTATTTTCGTGGTAAAGATTTTTCCATCATCTCTATCTTGACCCTTTTGCCGTTACGCATGCACTATGGTGATTGTGGCAGTGTTACCTGTATTTCTAACTGTACTTTAAGCCTAAAAACCTGTAATACTTCCCATTTAGCCAACCAGCCCTACTTTAACAAGTTAGGAAAAGAAATGCATTTGAAACACCGAGTCCTTGTTGTACAAATTGTGGGGTTTCATGGAAAACACCGAGCCAAACAGAAAGCCAGCATTTTATTCTTTTATGTATAGAATAAAAGTTCGGTGGGATTGCAGCATAGGGGAGTGCAAAGGTCTAGAGACGAGGGACATAACAGAACTGACAGCTTGCTGTAGTCTTGTTATGCAAGATCAGTTGCTCAAAAACAGATCTGATAAATCTCACATTTACTTCTTGTCTGTCACTGAGGTTGGCCCCTCTAACAGATGCAGATGACAAGAGGAAGGGAACTGTAACAAAATAGAGCCTTGCATCTCAGGGAAACCTCTGTCACTGCCCTTTTCATTTAAACTCAGCACTGTGTCCCATTAGAGAAGTCTTCCAAACACCTCTTTATCTCTGAGCTGAGTTGATTCAGAAAAGACTGAGTTCCATGAGACTTGGGGAAAATAGAATGTGCATGAATAACTACGGGTGAAAACTCTAGAATGAGGCCACTTCTAAAAGACATTTGTTATTACAAGAGCCCCTAAATTATTTAGGAGAGTAATAACAATGGAAGTATAGGAAATAAATTCCATCATCATTATGAAAACAGCTGCCATTGGCAACTTTTAATATGTAGTCATGGTACCTTAGAAAGTTCTTTATTTGTGCCAACAAATGATGAGAATGAAAATTTGTCCCTTCCTTCACCAGATATGTACAGTAGGTCCTCATTATTTATATATTTTGTATTTGTGAATGTTGGGGAACATGGAAACCTATATTTTTAACAAGCTTCCCAGGTGATCTCTATATTACAACATTTTAGAACACAGACTTAGGCTCCAAAAGCAGAAGATTACGCATTGGCAAGCTGTGGTCAAATGGAAGCATGGGCACAGACTCCTTTTACTTTCCCTATCCCTCGTTTCAGAGGTAAACACTTTTAATGTCTGGGGATTGCTCAATCTGTCAACCTCCGAGGCAGAAAACAGGCAAAACACTGGGAGGCGCTCTTCTTGGGAGTCATTATAGATACTCTGGAGCTCATCTTTGGGAAGTCCTAGAAGAGTAGGTATGAAGCTGCATTTAGTCGCCAACTACTCCAGTCTGCTCTATCTGACCTTGGATCATGGTCTTTATGTCTCCAAGGCTCTGCTTCTTGAAGACAAATGGGGGATGATCCTAACACAGTAGTTCACCCATCACCCCTTACATGACTCTCCAAAATTTTCCCTCTAGCCTTGATCTCTAGCCTCCTCTTTTATCACTTGCTGCTCACTTACTTTGCTCCATATGCATGGGTCTGCTAATTTGCCCTTGAACAAGGGAACCTATTCCCGTCACAGTGTCTTTGCACTTGCACTTCCCTGGATCTTCACATGCTTGGTGAGAGATCTCATTCGATTTAGCTCTTTACTCATGTGTTACTACATAAGAGGTCTTCTCTGGATGCTCAATCACTCTCCTATAATCCTGTTTTATCCTTTAAAAACAAATCCCTCTCGTTGATACTTGACATTATATTATATGGTTATTTTTTAAATTGCCTTCACCCCAATACTCCTCCTCAGAATGTAGACCTCAAGAGGATGGAGACTTTGTCTTGTTCATCTCTGTATTTTCTGCCTCCTATGAAAACGCTTGGCCCATGTGAGCTCTCAATAAAATGACAGACTGACTGAGCAAATATTTGTCCATACAGGGGTCTTTAGAAATCCTTTGGCTCCACTATCACTGCCATTCACCTAGTAAAGGGAATCCAATATTTGATTGAACAATAGTTACTTTATGTTGCATTAATACATGCTTATATTTAGAATATGTTAAAATTAATATCAAGATATTAACACAGAACAAAGACAATGCAAGGCACTTATGTGAATGCTTCCTGGGGAAATATTTTTCCTGTTACAGAAGGGTCTAGAAGAGTGCATATTAACTCGACATGTACATCTGGGGGTTGGGGGTGCTTTGAGTGGTCATAGGGTATTTCAGGATGCAGGAACAGCATGAACAAAAGCAAGTCATATTTTTGGAAACTGGGAGTAATTACAGGTGACTAGAGATAAGGGCACATGGAGGGATGTGGAAAGAAATGAGGGAAGAAAGAGAAAGCTAAGTTGTAAATAGATTTGTCTATTAGGTAAAATACTCCACACTCAATTTTATTTGGAAGAAATGGGAACAATTAAAGGCTTTTAAATGAAGAAATAACATAATCGTGTCTGTGTTTTAACAACATAATACCAGAGGTGAATGGCGTTGTGGAGTAGAACGATTCTGATGCAATTAATGAGGAGAATTAGGTGGAGTCAGGGAAACATGGAAGAGTGTGGGGTGGTGGCCAGGAGGGAGGGAAAAGAAGAAATTTTCCTGAAGTAGAATCAGTAGGATTTGGGATAGTTTTGGGTGTAAATAGAATAGCCGTGAGCAACCCACTTAATAGTACCATCCTTTCCTTTGGGTGTTGGGTGGGTGTAGAACCCTACTAAACAAAAAAATGCTTCAGAGTGATCAAAGAAAGGGAAAACCATAGTCCCTACTCTTGAGGAATAAACAGTGAGAATACAGGAAACTAACTGTTAATGCATCAGACAATTTAGGATTTATTGCCACAAGATTTGGAATTATTCAGATACCTGGTAGGTTTCTCTGAGATAGTTGTATAATAAAATGAATACAGAGCAGAGATTTAAAGGAAGAAGTCAGAAGGTAATTAACTTGAAAACAATAAGACTTGAAACAAACAACCAACAGAAAAAACTGATTTAAAATATGCACTTACATTAACTAACAATATATCTATTCCACCTTCATTAAGATAATTGTTACAAATACCTCCTTTGAGCCACCCAGAAAGCGTATTATGGTTTTCCTATAACTCACTCAGATGTAACAACAGAATTGAGCAGTCATTCCCAGGCACTTAAAAAAATGAAAAAGGAACGGAGACTTATTGGATAAGTGGCAAGGGGCCAAGCGGAAATAGTGGTAGCAATTGCCCACCCTCATCTATTCCCTGTCCCATGACCAGACAAGCTGTCATCCAGGGCACCTTCCGCTGGAATGCATGAGACTGGTGAAGGATGCAGGGGTTTTGGGGGTTTTTTTCTGATCCCAAATTTTTTTCTCAGCTACACTGAAAAAATGTTGACTCATATTGAAGCAATTTAGAAACATACTCAGGCACAAAATGGAAATAGATTACATTAAGTTTAATATTTGTTACTAGGGTACCTGCTAAAAATAACATCACAAAGTTTTATACTTCCTTAAAAGGGTTTTAACGGCTGTCACATGTATCTACTTATCTTTTTTTTAAACTTTTTATTTTATATTGGAGTATAGTTGATAAAACAACATTGTGTTAGTTTCAGGTGTACAGTAAAGTGATTCGGTCATACATATACATGTATCTATTCTTTTTCAAATTCTTTTCCCATTTAGGTTGTTACATAATATTGAGCAGAGTTCCCAAAGGATTAAAGACGTAAATATGAGACCAGACACTATAAAACTCCTAGACGAAAACATAGGCAGAACACCCTCTGACATAGTCGCAGCAGTATCTTTTTCGATCCATCTCCCAGAGTAATGGAAATAAAAACAAAAATAAACAAATGGGGGGCTTCCCTGGTGGCGCAGTGGTTGGGAGTCCGCCTGCCGATGCAGGGGACGCGGGTTCGTGCCCCAGTCCGGGAAGATCCCACATGCCGCGGAGCGGCTGGGCCCGTGAGCCATGGCCGCTCAGCCTGCGCTCCGCAACGGGAGAGGCCGCAACAGTGAGAGACCCGCGTGCAGCAAAAAAAAAAAAAAAAAAAAATTAATTAATTAAAAAAAAATGGGACCTAATTAAACTCAAAAGCTTTTGCACAGCAAAAGAAACCATAAACAAAATGAAAAGACAACTCACAGAATGGGAGAAAATATTTGCATATGATGTGACCGACAAGGGACTGGTCTCCAAAATTTACAAACAACACATGTGGCTTAATATCATCAAAATAAACAACCCAGTCAAAAACTGGGCAGAAGACCTAAACAGACTTTTCTCCAAAGAAGACATACAGATGGCCGAGAGGCACATGAAAAGATGTTCAACATCACTAATTATTAGAGAAATGCAAATCAAAACGACAACGAGATATAACCTCACACCAGTCACAAAGGCTGCCATCAAAAAATCCACAAACAATAAATGCTGGAGAGGGTGTGGACAAAAAGGAACCCTCCTACACCGTTGGTGGGAATGTAAATTGGTACAGCCACTACGGAGGACATTATGGAGGTTCCTCAAAGATGCAGGTTTAGGGCTTCCCTGGTGGCACAGTGGTTGAGAGTCCGCCTACCGATGCAGGGGACAAGGGTTCGTGCCCCGGTCCGGGAAGATCCCACATGCCGCGGAGTGGCTGGGCCTGTGAGCCATGGCCGCTGAGCCTGCGCATCCGGAGCCTGTGCTCCGCAACGGGAGAGGCCACAACAGTGAGAGGCCCACGTACCGCAAAAAAAAAAAAAAAAAAAGATGCAGGTTTAATGGCACCTCCTTGACTGAGACTTGGTAATGGCAGGTCCTCTTACCAAGGATCCGTGAGGCAAAGGGAGAGGCACAAAGCAGCAGAGCTGGGCTTCTAGGCACAGGTATATAGCATGTCAACTGTAACAACCTTGGTCTGTGATCTAAAAAGCTCCCCTTCTCAGAGATATGAGTTTATCCCTCAATGATTATGCACTCTGAAGAACTACTCAGGAAAGTGAGGGCTCAACTGATTTCTCTTACTTATGAGGACAAAGTTCAGTAAGACTTAGGCACTTTGTACTCATCATTTTTCATGGCTAGGTTGTACTCATCATTTCAAAAGTATCTCAAATTCACCATAAATTTTAAACAAAAACAATCTCAATATCCAGTAATAATATATCCAGTATGGTTTTTCTTGCCTTTTATGGTGAAATAACTCTCCATAATTAGCGTAATCTCAAATTTTCTCATCTCCCCCAGATAGATTGTCACAAATCTTGGGAAACCCAGTGTTCAAATATTAATTATTGCTTGCATTTTTGGATGGCCAAACACAATATATGGAGTGACTAACTGGAATCTTCAACTTCAGTATTCATATACAAATTTTCTCAGAAAACTTTGTTGTTCATCTCACCTGACCTTCACAAAGTACATGTGTGCTCAATTAGCTCTTAGGTTCCGTGATTTCTAAGCCAGTCTCATTCATCTTTGACTTCATAAAATATATGCTCAAGATGCCATATAGCAATCAAATAAGTATTCAGGAATTGCTCTTTTTTTTTTTTGAGAGAACACACTAAGTATGCATTTTATTCAGCTTAAGGATTTCATATGAAAACTCTAAGAATATAATACAAATCCAACATATGCAAATCCATATGAAGGTCTGCATTATGACTAATATTATTTAAAATTTTTAAAGTGAGAAATTTTTTTTTCAAATTCAAGCAGATTTAATTGTGGGTGATAAAGCACACAGACACAAAAAAGGTGACTTAGATTTAAGGCACACAAAAAGGCTTATGTACTCTTAGCAAAACTAACAGGTGGAATTCTCTCCATGTGCTTTTGGTCAAGTTTCTTTCCATGGTGTGAGCCCACATTGCTACACTCCAGAAACAAATGGCAAAACAAGCCAGCTAGCTGTCCATTGCACTGAAATACCAGGTTTTTATTATTTCATAAACAAAATGGTGGTCAAGGAGGAGTTCATAAAAATGCTTTAGCCCTTAAGTGAAAGACAACAGGCAAAGTAGGAATTGCTCTTCTTTATTTCTTGGTTTTATAAATAAGTTTTTATGTCTTTTCTAGTCTGGTACATTAATCAGTCATCTGTAGGTAGCCTCAGAAACTGAAAAATCTTCTACCTACATATACATATATGACCACATCCATCATTTCTTATTTTCATAAAGATCCACTGCATAATTTAGAGAGTCCTTGTGACTATTATTGCTAGCAGTATTCCAAGTGGAATACTTGTCTTGAAATTATATAGGAAGATTATTCTGAAGGCTTGGAGATCATGGGATTAACTGTAGAACTATGGCTTCGAAAAATAAAGAACTGAGGTCAGTAGGATAATGGGATCTACCTGGGGTCTGAGCATACTGCTAAGTCTGAATCATTTTATAAATGATTCAATTGCTAGAAGTCTTGAATTAAATAGAATTTAGAACAATAAACATTGTGTGCAAAGGATAAAGTGGGATAAAGCCCATATACTACCACAGGAAGCTTATTGTCCAATATGGGCAACAGACTTCAGTACGTCATACTCTAGTAAAATGCGTTACATTGTGATTATCCCCAAATGAGGGATAAACAGGGTGCTATGAAAAGGTAATCATTCTTAAAAATGTAATCAGGAAACACTTTATGGAAGAGATGGCATTGGAACAAGGCTTTAAAGACAAGGAAATGAGAACTAAGGCTGATGGAACAGCTCAACTGTCATATCCAGGTCAGAGATAATGAAGGGCTAAAAGAGGCCGCAGGGAATTAAGAAGGAATCGAAAGTGTGTTCGGGGAACGGCCTATAGTTGTATGGGGCTGGTGTGTGGAGTATCTGTGATTATACTTTCCATCCTACTTGAGAGAAAATCAGAAGCCACTTCTATATGCCAAGGATGGCAAACATAGGACCAAAAAAGCATGATTTTAGGTAATTCTATTTAACTTTGCATTTTACAGTTGCCTATGTCAATCCAGATTTAAGGCACACAAAAAGGCTAATGTACTTTTAGACTTTAGCCTTTAGGCTAATGGAGGTCTACTGGTGATACTGAATAATTTTCTGGCCCCCAGTGATACTGTGAGAAGGTATAGTTTCACATAATTGCATGGTATCCATTATGAACATTCATTTCCTTCAAATTTTTTTAATTGAGTGGCTGTTAATTGCTCTCCTCACACCATGGTCCCAGGAATAATCACTGATGGTTGTTCTCACTCATCAATAATGCTCACTGTGTTGCAGTAAATTCATCCATGAATATTTTCTGAAAAACTTTTATTGTTTCTCTTATTGCATTGGAAAGAGCAGCCCCAAGAACAGAACTTTTGTCTGAAGTGTAATCATTAATTTTGCCCTTCTTGCTGAATATCTCTGATTCTTGCTTTGTAAATTGCCTATATTATCCTAGGTTTAACCATAGTCTGAGATGACATTTACAGGAGCAATGTCCACATTTAAAGGGCTCCATGCACTTCCAATATATTCTGTGTAAGAATGATGGTATGGATGGTAATCCCTTACTCATGGAGAGAAATCAGGTTCTGTTTCATAAATACATTTAAAGAATACACATCAGTGGGAGTGGAAGCAGAAAATAAAAGTATTCTTCAACAAGGCCATATAGCCATTATGACATAGTGTCAAGGAAGAGAACAAACTCAGGGGACTGCCAGTAGGACATTGCCTCAGGGTAAAGACTGTGGTTGTAAGTCCCTTTGCTAAGACATTTGAAATGATTAGGGTACCCACTAGATCCTTTTACATGGACAAAAGAGTTCCTACAAAGATTAAGGTCTTGGTTCTGTAGAAACCAGAAACCTCTGAAGTATCTGTAATTGAGTCTCTAGAGACAGGCATATCTCAAAAAGAATCTTGGGTGTCACATACTGATATTTTGGTGCAAAAATATTTGGAACTTAACAACATTTTTTAAAGCGCCATCTTGGAAAAATCATTGCCAGCCTGAACTAAAAGACTGAAATCATTTGAGATATAAAAAGGTCTTGCAACTCCCATCTTTCCTCAGGCAGGAATCAGTCTGGGAAAAGTACTCACTTTTCTAATTAGAGTTCTTACTACTTTTATTCCATTCCTGTTCTACCTCTGTATGTTGGACGTGTGCTGGGCAGATAACCTGGATAACCTGCCTTTTTTTTTTTTTTTTTGTTGCAGTATGCGGGCCCCTCACTGCTGTGGCCTCTCCCGTTGCAGAGCACAGGCTCCGGCCGCGCAGGCTTAGCGGCCATGACTCACGGGCTCAGCCGCCTCGCGGCATGTGGGATCCTCCCGGACCGGGGCACGAATCCGTGTCCCCTGCATCGGCAGGCGGACTCTCAACCACTGCGCCACCAGGGAAGCCAACCTGTCTTTTTATTATGAGGCCTCTGGATGAAGAAGAGCTACATTTAGACCTAATGTAGATCATAAGGTCCTGGACTTTGAACCTGATGCTGTGACTAGATGAGACTTTTGAGGTTTTGTACATGAGAAGAATATTAATATAAAAAAGAAAGTTGATAGTTTGTGTGACTGCTCAGGAAAAACTCCTATCTCCCTCCCACAGCCTGATTGATGCTAGGCTTGGCCACGTGTTTTGCATTAGCTAGTGGGATGTTGGTAGACATTATACAAGCAAATGCTTGAAATGTGCTTGTGTGGTGGTGCTTCTGTCACTGCCATAAGAAGAACATGTCCCGGGGAGGCTGCTCATCCCAGGAGGAGGGAGATGTGTAGAACAGAGCTTGCTCAGCTTCCCTGCACACCTGCAGCTTCAAGATGTCACCTTAGTCAACTCCAGACTTATGAGTATGAGAATGAAAACTTACCCCTGTCACGCCACTCAATCTGGGGGATATTTGTTATACATCAATAGCTAACTGATATAATGCTATATCCTAGGCACTGAGCTCAGCACTTCATCATTTATCTGCCGTGTGTGAGCTATATTATTAGCTTCATTTTGCAGGAAACTGGAGTTTAGAGAAGTTCAGTAACAGAGTGTAGCTGATAGCCTGTCCTGTCTAATTATAAATCTTTTCTTGTTAACCCTATCAGTACCTTTCAATGTTTTGGAAAATTCAGGTTTGATCCTTTTCTCCCACTTCCCCTGACCCTGCTTGTAAAGAATCCCTGCTTTTGGATGAACATACTCAGTGGGTAGGACAAGAAGGCTTTCTCTCTGCCCACTGATGTTTTTGACCTAAGCAGAGATGACACTAACCAGGACTGACCATGGTCCCAATGGTGAAGCTGGCAAAAGTTGATCTGGGCCCCTCACTGCTGTGGCCTCTCCCGTTGCAGAGCACAGGCTCCGGCCGCGCAGGCTTAGCGGCCATGACTCACGGGCTCAGCCGCCTCGCGGCATGTGGGATCCTCCCGGACCGGGGCACGAATCCGTGTCCCCTGCATCGGCAGGCGGACTCTCAACCACTGCGCCACCAGGGAAGCCAACCTGTCTTTTTATTATGAGGCCTCTGGATGAAGAAGAGCTACATTTAGACCTAATGTAGATCATAAGGTCCTGGACTTTGAACCTGATGCTGTGACTAGATGAGACTTTTGAGGTTTTGTACATGAGAAGAATATTAATATAAAAAAGAAAGTTGATAGTTTGTGTGACTGCTCAGGAAAAACTCCTATCTCCCTCCCACAGCCTGATTGATGCTAGGCTTGGCCACGTGTTTTGCATTAGCTAGTGGGATGTTGGTAGACATTATACAAGCAAATGCTTGAAATGTGCTTGTGTGGTGGTGCTTCTGTCACTGCCATAAGAAGAACATGTCCCGGGGAGGCTGCTCATCCCAGGAGGAGGGAGATGTGTAGAACAGAGCTTGCTCAGCTTCCCTGCACACCTGCAGCTTCAAGATGTCACCTTAGTCAACTCCAGACTTATGAGTATGAGAATGAAAACTTACCCCTGTCACGCCACTCAATCTGGGGGATATTTGTTATACATCAATAGCTAACTGATATAATGCTATATCCTAGGCACTGAGCTCAGCACTTCATCATTTATCTGCCGTGTGTGAGCTATATTATTAGCTTCATTTTGCAGGAAACTGGAGTTTAGAGAAGTTCAGTAACAGAGTGTAGCTGATAGCCTGTCCTGTCTAATTATAAATCTTTTCTTGTTAACCCTATCAGTACCTTTCAATGTTTTGGAAAATTCAGGTTTGATCCTTTTCTCCCACTTCCCCTGACCCTGCTTGTAAAGAATCCCTGCTTTTGGATGAACATACTCAGTGGGTAGGACAAGAAGGCTTTCTCTCTGCCCACTGATGTTTTTGACCTAAGCAGAGATGACACTAACCAGGACTGACCATGGTCCCAATGGTGAAGCTGGCAAAAGTTGATCTGAGGCCATGTAATCACCCCCACTTTATGTTGCTATTTCTTTTTCCAGTGACGCGTCCTACTCCTACCTTTCAAGTACATTTTTTGAGTCCTTCTCAAAAAAAAAAAAAAAAAGGATTTGAAATATTTACTTGGTGAAAGAAACTCATCAGTACTGTGTGCTGTTGATCCTAGTTACTTGCATTTTAATCTTATCTCTAAACGAAGATTGTGAGGGCTGGAGAGAACCTCTTTAGCCCTGAAATACTGTCATAAGTCAGTTTAGCTCTGAAGGGCAGGAAGGAAAGAGAAGAATGGTAGACAGTAGGTTAAAAGAAAGAAAGAACAAAATGTAGATTTGAGCTCACTTTAAGAGCTGGACACTTTACATGTGTTCTGGTGTAGCATATAGCCCACCTGGACAGAAACCGCCCTACTGAAGACATGTTACGTGGTGCCCCATACCCCTTTCATGTTCTTTTGTGTTCCTGGACCCAATTCCAGCGTGTGTGCAGAGTGCTTCCTACATAATTCCAAACAGTTCTAGAACACCAGCAGGGTGTCTGAGAACTCAAATCTGAGCCTGTGGGTGAAGACCAAATATATATTTATTATAAATCACAATGTTGCAATCTCCTCTGAAAAGTTGAACCCTGGCTGAAATAGCCAGGTAGGGGTCTTTCTCTAGCAACCCTTCTCACCAGTAGAAATGACTTACAATTCTTGGAAAAAAGTCCCTTTAATTTTTTTTTATAGCAAACTATGTCTTATATTGGGTGGATTTTACTTTTAAATTTGTAGGTTTTTCTCCACTAATGAAACTGATACTAGTCAAGGAAAAAATTTCCCCAAACCTCACATGGGACAGAATCTTTTTATGCAATGTAATTCATGACTTCCTTCTGGGAAGATATTAGCATGGCTAATAAAATACTAAGCAATTTTCTCATAAACTTTATGGGAATTAATGGGGCTAAAATTTGTTCTTGGAAAACTTGTCACCCATTCTTTCTAAAGAAGATCTTTTAGTCATCTTTTGCTCTTTTCTTTTGTATTTGATCTAACAAAGGCTATTTAACATTTTTCTGTTTCTAAAAAAGTCAGTACTAAGACTAAATCTAAATTGGCCTTCTAACAGCAAAACTAAAACCAAACATTTGCCTGTATGTGTAAACAGCAAGATTATAACCAAACACGTATCTAAAACTAAATTTCTGATATCAAAAAAAATGTTTTAGCATTTGTCTGGGCCAATTCTTCCTCTCATTGTGCTGCTTGAGGCTACCAATCCTCTTCGTGGTTCACCCTGTCCTTTTCACAGGCCAGTATCTTGGTGGGGATGGGAGCTGAATTCAGCCTTGGTGGATCCCACATTAAATAATAAGATTTGCAAAATGCCTGGCATGAAACATCTACTCAATGTTGATTTCTTTCCTTATCTACTCTGCTGTTCCTTCCTTCCTTTTTCATTCCCTCTGTTCAGAGCAACCATTACTGTCGACTGGCTTTAGGGCAAGAAGATTTCCCCCTCCGCAAACATTAGTCTCTCATCCTCACTTTTTGCTCATAAATTTTCACAATTCCCACTCTAAGTACTGCCTTTATATTTTTAACAAGTCTGTTCTTTCAATATACTACATTAATCACAGGATGATTTACTTTCTCTCTGTGTGGCTGACCTTGCAGATTGATCTTCATTGAACTTGAATGTGCTTGTCCCTCTTCCGTGGCTGGGGGTTGAAAGCAGGTATGGGGATGAAACAGGTGTGACTGTTTTGTTCCAATCCCTTCAACTCGAAGAACAACTTCATGGCTGAGGTCAAGCTGAGCATAGAGCCCTCCCCGCTGGGCAGACACTTTCTGTCTGGCATCATTAAAGCCCATCCCTGACAGCAGAAGCCCAAGGTTGTCCTTTTCCCATTTCTTGCCCCCTGTGGTGTGTGCAGGCTAAAAATCACACTTAATCACTGCAGGAGAGCTGAAACATGGGGACAAGTATCTTTATTTTATAGAGGGGAAAGCGAATTCTCAAAGAGACCAGGTCAGTTTTCCCAAGGTCATATGGCTAGTGAGTGTAGGAGGGGGATTCCCACGCTGGCTGACCGTGGAGTCCGTGTGCTTTCAGTACACATGTCAGTACCTGCAATGCCAGACATGTTTCCTAAGACCTTGCTATACACAGTACCGGCTGTAGACCAGCATTACTGGCATCTTCTGGAAACTCGTTAGCAATACAGAATCTCAGGTGCCACCCCAATACTGAATCAGAATCTTCATTTTTACTAAGATCCCCAGGTGATTTGTACACATACGAAAGTTTGAGAAGCACAGAGATAGGACATAATACGCAGCTACTAAATAAAGGCATAACGAGTATAAAAGTAATTTTAAAAATATGTAGGAAAAGTCAAGAAGTTCTGAAATCAGTCACCTGGGAGAGTGAAGAAGAGACCAGAAGAATGGACGGAAGGCAACGTGCAAAGAGTAAAAGAGAAGAATTTCTCTGCATTAAATGTCAGACTGAATGGGCCCATTGAGGACTAAGTAGGGAAAAACAACAATATCAACTCATATCTAGATAAAGGGAAGATGCATTTAGGATAAACTTAGGAAAATACTGTTAAAACTTCCAGAGAGAAGAAACAGATTAACTAGGGAAGGAGAAGCAGAGATATTAGTTGCAAGAAGAAACTAGAATAATATAAAAATTCTGAAGGAAAATATATTTGAGCCTAGAATTTCATACCCAGTGAATCTATTATTCAAAGAGTAGAGCAAAATAAATACATTTTCCAACACAAAAGTTGATTCACTTAGGATTCTTAGTGGCAGATCACAGAATTGTCTCTATCAAGTTTAAGCAGAAAAGGACTTATTAAACAATGCAGCCAGAGGCAGAAGCTCTCACCCACGCCCACCAGATGGAGCCAGCAAAAGCCCATGATTGTGGCCATTTTATGCTCAGTGCCCATGATGCTCAGATCTGGACATGAGGAACTCAGCTACAGCCCCCAGAGGAATCTGATGCCGTTAATACTATGCTTCCCCAAAGACCAGCTCACTCTGCATATGGCCTTCACTTGCAGGTGCACATTGCCATCTCTGAGCCTCATATGGGTGCATCTGCTTGGCAGAGCTGAGGTCCCATAGAGATACCTAGCTTCCGGGGGATTGGAACCATAGTTTCCATAAGAAAGACTCTGAAGAATAGGAAGGCAAGCTAGAAGAGGGGTTGAATCAGAGTTGAGTGAACCAGATTACAGTGTTTGACACTCAAAGGCTCAAAAGAGTTTATAATTAGTAAACACACTCTGAAATAATTATTCATACTCCAGAGCAAGAAAAATTTGAATCCAAGATGAAAAAAGAATTGCAAGAAGTACGGTGATAAAAGAAATTAGTGTTTAAAGTAAGTTTAAATGTGTAAATAATTTAAAAAATAATTTGGGTCAAAATTTTCTATTTATTTCAAAATATAAAATAGGGGTACATGGGTAGCAAGACAGTGGAAAAGAGTTCTTGCTATTATCTTGTTAGGTAGAAATTTTAATACTGATTAATTTGAGACATTTTTAAAATTATGTTTCAGAATGTGTGATAAAAATGTGTGGATAATCACAAGGAGAATTAAAAACAGAACGTATAACTTTCAAACAAGTACAAGAAAAACAATACAAAGAAAACTACATTAACCTCCCAAAAGATAGGTAGATTAAAAAAACTAGATCAATACAGCAAAAGATCGATAACATTTTTCAAAAGACTAGAAATCTTGGGAATTGGATGCACAAAATGAGAAGGGAGGAATAAATCTAAACATATAGGTAAACGAAATAAATGCTAGTGTGTTGTGCCTATCTTTCAAAAAACAGATTCCCAGATTTTAGAAACCATGCCAGGAAGTTTCAGAATAAAGGTATATTCAAAGAATTACAAGCAACTGGTCACAAAAAGAAAGCGTAATAATTGAAATGATGAACTAAATAAATTCAAGATGAAAAGTGCTAAAAAGAGAAAAAAGATAGTTAATATTGATAAAAGGAATAATCAACCAAAAAGATCTAAATTCCTATTCTCCACATTGTTAAGTAATTACCTACCTAAGTCGTTACTTAAATTAGGAAGAATTTATAGAAAATTATAGCACTGAGGGCTGAAGTTAAAAAATGGAACTAATGTATAATATTGTAGATATACAATATTTTTTCTATTTAGAGGAATACAGAATCAGTGGCATACATGTAGAGCATGAAGGGAGCAAGAAAAATCCTTAAAGCAAACAGAACAAGTTCATAAGTAAAGACGAACTATGCAGATTCTCAAACAAACAAGTTCAAACTGCAGCTGATCTGGCCCAAGAAAACCAAGTCTCCCAGAAGAGATCAACATAACTTGAAGAGCATAGGAAGAAAAAGACTTCCTAGTTACTAATCAGGAGCTAGAGGTTTATATAAAACCCCACTGTATGGCATTTATATTGTACTGTCAGTATTTATTCCTTAACTAATTAATTCATTTATTTTACTTTATAGAAAATGTATTTGGTTCATAGTCTAAAATGTAGCTTCATTTTACTCAGTGGATAAAGCTATCACTGAAATTGAATAGTATTTTTAATCCATCAGAATATTATTACCACTTATGTGATCAAATAAAATATTCTTTCCACGAAGAAGGTTGTAGCATAGCCAGTCTTGATTTTCTTTTATTTGAAACCTCTTGTTTCACAAGTGTAGTTACCCACTCTGGTTGGGAGACAGACATTCAAAGGGTCAAGCTGGAATTTACAATCATTTTAGCAGTTTGGTATTTTGGTAGGAAAAATCATATTTTTCCCAAAGTTACCATGTTATACTCAGAAAATTAAGAAAGTGTTTTGGCGCTTGCTGTTCTTAGAGCATTTTCACCTGCACATCTTTGATAGAAGGAATTGGCTTGGTCAGCAGATCTTTCCTGGGACTTTTTCCCTTCATATTTACAGCTTAAAGTTCTGCCTCTTAGGGAGTCGGTGTAATCAAGGGACACAATTTAGTATCTGCTAAAAATCAGAGCATAGTAAAAGTTTGCATTCTCAGTTCCTTCATCTGAGGACATCCATGTTTTCCAAGTCCCTTGTCAACCGTGACAAGTAGTGATTAAGAGGATAGACTTTAAAATAACATACAGCAGCACTTAAATCCAGGCTCTGCTACTTAGTAGCTATGTGAACTTAAGCAAGTCGTTTCCATTCTCTGAGCCTCAGTTCTTGGTTTATAAGGTAGGCTTAATAGCAGCAACCAATTTGCAGAATCAGACAATGAGACAATGAATGTAGTGCATTTGACACAGTGTTGCAATAAATGGTAACTATTATCAGTACAATGAAATAGCTATAGATGTCCTTGGGAAAAAAAGAAGTTAGCTGGGAGATCTCATAAATATTTTTATTGTTGTTTATCTGTTGATGGTGAACGTGGAGCATTAGGGATACAACGCAACAGATAAGAGAAAATAAAATAGAGGATTAGGGAGGTAAGCTGGAGCCATTCACCTGTAAGGACCTTAGTATTGTTTGCATGTCTCATCATAGGTATTTTGACAATATGAAGCTAAAGCATTAATGATAGGCCTTCGGGGGGCAGCAATTCCCATTGCAAAAACTTTTCCAAATGAGTTAACTCAATCATTTCCTACGAAGCAGGCACTCTTCTATACACTTGGGGCATATCAATATATAAATTAAACCTGCTAGGTTAAATATTTAAATATCAGAATGGTCACTGTCGCATAATTTATGTAATGGGTCTGGCCTGAAGTACAGGTAAAAACAGAACTTTTATTTTTCAAATACTGTCTAATTTGATCATTTCTATGCCAGATTGATACCAAGTGCAGTAAATCTATGGTAAGAAGGTGGGAGTCCCTCTTTCTTCTGAATTATGCAAGAAACACACAGATTCAGTCAGTCCGAAAGAGCTTTACAGAGATTTTTCAGCTGCTATTGTTACTGCTGCTCTGCTGTGGCAACGCTGAAACCAACCCCTTCAGTGCAAAGTATCAAGTCACACAGCTGCCATGACTAGGACACCCGTGCTGGTTCAAATACTTGTGTGTACCCAGTGGTTTTCTGGGAAAGAGAGCCCCAGTTTTCTGAGCATTATTCACAGAGAAGAGTGCTCCATGTCTGAGAATTAATACAACTGATCTCTAGGCACTGGGATTACGGGTAGTTTCATTTTTTTTCACTTTGCTTATCTGCAATTTCTAATTTTTCTTTAAGGACAGGAATTACTTGCATTAATTTTTCAAGTTAAGAAAAGCTTCTTTTAAAGTGAACTTTATCAGTTGTATTCAATGTGAAATTCCTCTTCTAGAGCTGATTGAGAAAAGAAGATTAGGCATGGATATTCATTTAAAAATCATCAGATCAAACTTTTCCTTTATGCACTAGTCTTTTTTTTTTTTTTTGCGGTACGCGGGCCTCTCACTGTTGTGGCCTCTCCCGTTGCGGGGCACAGGCTCCGGACGCGCAGACGCAGCGGCCATGGCTCACGGGCCCCGCCGCTCTGCGGCATATGGGATCCTCCCGGACCGGGGCACGGCGCCACCAGGAAAGCCCTACACACTAGCCTTTTATTCAACAAATCATCTGGCACACGGGTTTTGTGACAGGGAGTCATGGATAGAAAAGAGACATGGCCCTACACTCATGCAGTTTACTGAGTTGTCACTAGATGCTAATGAAGCACATGGGTCATTTTTGGTTGCTCTGGCAGAGTCAAATGCTGACTTTCTGCTCTGAATGTGGTGGTTCTGCCATTAGAAGGCTCCAAATGGCATACCTACCAGTCAAGCATTAAAGAATCCTTGAACATTCAGAGAGGTGTTTATACAGAGGTACAGAGCATGGTGAACAGATGCAGAGATGAGAGGCAGTTGCATCTGGGCTCCCATCCTGGTTCTGTCAGTGACTCCTATTGACCTTGAACTAATTACTTAGTTCAGTCTTCATAGTTCAGTTTTCTTATCTTTAGGTAGGGACCCATAATAAATACTTATCTTGAAGTGATGATGTAAACTATGTGGCACAATGTAGTTTTCCATAAAGAGTGTTAGTACCCACATTTCTGACACCTGCATACCCCTGTTCATGTAAAGGCTGGATTGAACCCACCTCCTTCCTCCTCAAACCTTTCTCTGGTAGGTTTTGGGAAAATAGGACTTGAGCTATGTGTACTCCTGACTTGGCACATACCAAGCTCGCTTCTCTGCTGTCTCCTAACAATTGCTTTCCTTGCTGTCATCTCCAGAAAACTTCACACACTGGGCACTCCTTCCCTTACTCCCCAGAGCATCCTTAATGTAAAACTGCTGTGTCCAACAGCTGTTTACTGATGGTGTGAGTAACATAAGGGGAGCCCAGCAACAGAGCAGAATCTGAATACATGACATTTCTCTTAAAAAAATTCCCAGGTCTCACGGGGATTAGGGATTTCTTGCTGTCATCTTTGTCTGTAGGTTCTTTTGCTGCCATGTTACCAGTCTTTTTGACTAAGATCCTTTTCCTGTCTCCCCAGATGCCTGGGAGTACATCTGATTTATTATAAAAAACAATTTGGTCTTCATCTACATTAAGCTTCTGGTCTACTTTTGCATATCCAAGAAGAAAAGAATGGCTTCTACTCAACAAAATAAACAATCTTTAAATCAATTCTTCATTTCTTCTAAAATGTGAAAGTTAAGGCAGAAATTCTCCTCTTTTTTTTTTTTTTTTTGTTTTTGTTTTTTTGCTGTACACGGGCCTCTCACTGTTGTGGCCTCTCCCGTTGCGGAGCACCCGCGTCCCCTGCATCGGCAGGCGGACTCTCAACCACTGCGCCACCAGGGAAGCCCCTCTCCTCTTTTTTAAGAGAATATTTCCCCTTCTGCTAAACTAGTTACTGCTGTTGTCATTTCTGCCACATTGAAGCTAGATTCTGAGAACAGGTGGCTTGAAAACAATTCAGTAGACTGGGTGTATTCCTCCAAAACCATTTCTCTAACTATACTTATGCTTTGAGGTGAAACTGTAAACTCCTTAATTTAATTGAGCTTAAACGGTTGTTTCTCCATTTATTTCTGTGTTGATTTTTGTCCAATGCTTTGCAGTGCTTCCACAAAAGAACTTCATAAATTTGATTTGATCGCTTCCATAGGCCTCATAGGTACCAGGGCTGAAATAAAGCTAAAAGCAGAGCAGGAGCTCTGTTTCAGTGGTGGTAAGAGGAGTGAGGGATTACTTCAAATGGTATTGCCAAGATCATTTCAACACCTTAAAAACAGCTGATAAACGCCATAGAATAAAATATTGAAGTCCTCTGTTGAGTGACACCTGCTTGTCCAGATAGGGTTGGGTGGCTGCCAGTAGGTGAATTAAAGGTCAGTTGGGTTTATACCATAGGAGAGAATCTGTTCTAGCAGTACTTGGACTGGAAAAAGGGAATGAATTGGTAAAGAGCTGTTCTACAGCCTGCCCCTCATTCAAGGAGCTGAAGAAAGCCCACTGAACACCAGATTATTACAGGGTCAGGGTTGTGCCATTCACCTATGAGCAGGCACAAGAGTAATCATTTTCCAGCACTAAGGATAAGGCTTTCTGAAGAATAGTGCCCGGATGAAAAAATGCAAGAAACAGATATGTATGTGTTGAAAACTCAGTGGCAGAACTTGAGTAAAATTCATAGCCTCTGGGGACTTCCCTGGTGGTCCAGCAGGTAAGACTCCGTGCTCCCAAAGCAGGGGGCCTGGGTTCGATCCCTGGTCGGGGAACTAGATCCTACATACATGTCGCAACTTAAGAGTTTGCACGTTGGAACTAAGATCCGGTGCAGCCAAAATAAATAAAAATAAATAATTTTTTAAAAAAATCATAGCCTCTGGGTTTTGGTACTAACCTAGAAGGATACTGGAAAATAAGCAATAGATTCCTTAGCCTATTTATTTCAGGTTACCTTTTAAGGCTTGAAGATTCTTATTTGTTAATTACAATTTCAATTGTAATAATTTTTTAAATGGAAATAACTTTATATTTGGGAAGATATGAATAAAATATGCACATATTCAAATATTCAAGAGTCTGCACGTTGGAACTAAGATCCGGTGCAGCCAAAATAAATAAAAATAAATAATTTTTAAAAAAAATCATAGCCTCTGGGTTTTGGTACTAACCTAGAAGGATACTGGAAAATAAGCAATAGATTCCTTAGCCTATTTATTTCAGGTTACCTTTTAAGGCTTGACGATTCTTATTTCTTTGTTAATTACAATTTCAATTGTAATAATTTTTAAAATGGAAATAACTTTATATTTGGGAAGATATGAATAAAATATGCACATATTCAAATATTCAGGCAATAAAATTATTTTGAAATAGAAGGAAAATATCAACCATAAACCACCATCGAATACAATTATTCCTACACTATATGATGTATATCTTTCCAGATGATTATATATATATGAGAGAGAGAGTAAGAGAGAGAGAGGGAGAGAGAAAGGGGAAACGGGGGGAGAAAAAGAGAAATACAAAAATGTATTTGTTTATGCATTTTTCTATACTTACAAAATGAGATCACACTATACATGATGCTTTTTTTTTTTTTTTTTTTTTGTGGTATGCGGGCCTCCCTCTGTTGTGGCCTCTCCCGCTGCGGAGCAGAGGCTCCGGACGCG
>NC_041218.1:66286153-66288663 GCF_002837175.3 Physeter macrocephalus
GCCCTGGCTCACGGGCCGAGCCGCTCCGCGGCATGCGGGATCCTCCCAGACCGGGGCGCGAACCCGGTTCCCCTGCATCGGCAGGCGGACGCGCAACCACTGCGCCACCAGGGAAGCCCTATACATGATGCTTTGAAACATGTCTTTTTTCATCTAACTATATCACGGCATCTTTCCATGTTAATAAATATACAGGTAAATCATTTAATGGCTGCATAGCATTCCATTATATGAATGTACAGTCATGTGTTTATTTAACTTCCTATTCGTTGGTATTTGTATTATTTCTACTTTTTGCCTATTGCAAACAATGAGGTTTTTATGGATTAAATTATATTCCTCCCCTCCTCCAACAAATTCACATATTGAAGCCCTAACCACCAGTGTGACTATATTTGAAGACAGGGGCTTTAAGGATGTAATTAAGGTTAAATGAGGTCATAGGGATGGGTCCCTCATTCAGTAGGACTGGTGTCCTTAAGAAGAGGAAGAAGTAACAGGGATCTCTCTCTCTCCATGCATGAACAGAGAGAAGGCCACGTGAGGATACAGTGAGAAAGTGGCCGTCTGCAAGTGAAGGAGAAAGGCCTGAGAAGAAACCAAACCTGCCAACACCTTGACTTGGATTTCTAGCCTCCAGTACTGTGAGAAAATAAATTTCTGTTGTTTAAGCACTGGATCTGTGGAGTTTTGTTATGGCAGCCCTAGGAAATTAAGACCATAGTCATCCTAATGGATGTGAGGTGGTATCTCATCGTGTTAATGTGCATTTTGCATTTCCCTAATGATTAGTGATGTTGACCATCAAATACACAAAATTTTAAGCTTTTGATTTACATTAACAGTCTGTTCTCCAGAAATCTTTTACCAATTAAAGCTGTTAACACTAGTGCCTCATTTGACCTCTCCAGCACCCATAGGTGATATTTACCATGTAACTTGTGAACAACACTCATCACAGATGTGGAAAATGTTGTTGTAAGCTCTTTGATTGCAATTAAAAGGTGCTACATTTCTTCAGTGTTATATACATGGCCTGAGCAGGCACTAAAAATATACTTACTGAATTGAAAGTTACATTTTCAAACATACAATTGATCTTTAGAATGATTACATTCTAAACGACTGATCTGATTCTTTTATATCTGCATTCTCTCTGCCTCTCCTAAGACCTCGTACTTCCAATTCCTAAGTGTTTCACGTGGTCTCCCATCTCCCTACAGACTCTTTGATGATATTTAAGTTTACTTATCTAATCCCTAGTTCATGTCACTTTCCTTCTGTTAACATAATCAATAAATAACAGTTATTTTTTATAAGAAAGAAAGAAAAGGAGAGCAGGAAATCATGTTCTCAATTGAGGAAGCTAACATCTCTTGAACAAGGGCCCAAGAATTCACTGACATCTTGCACTACACCCTTTCATCAGTTGACATTTCTCTTTCTCTCCTATTAACTTTAAAGTGACAATTCTACCAGTAAAATCTACTACTAATATGTTCTTCAGTGAGGAAGTGGATGCTGCTGAGTAGCCTTCCATTCGTGTCCTCCCCGTTCAATCTCAGATTTTTGTGATTTTTTTTTTTTGCTAAATCTCTTTCTGATAATACAATTGATAGAAAGAAGAGGAAAACTTTCTGGTTTAGACCTTATCTGACAAAATGTCCTGGCCTGTGTGGAAATTGCTTGGAGATTTCATTCTCACTGAACTCTGTATCCTAACTTGACTTTTTGTGCTTTTCTAATCAAAACAAAGAAGAAGCATTCAGTTTCTCACTTTCCTGGGAATATAAAATAAATAAATAAAAGTTCAAATGTTCTACTGGAATGAAAAGGAAGCCATAAAATGGTTCAGCCTGCAGGCATACATAAAAACACAAGAAATAAAACAGCAAGCAAACATAACCTTTCCAGAGGGCATTTAGAGAATCATCATCATCTACCTTCCCACAGGTAAGAAAAGGAAGAGACACCTCATATAGGTGGAATCATGCAGCATTTGTCTTTCCGTGACTGGCTTATTTCATTTATAGCATAATGTCCTCAGTGTTCATCTATGTTGTTGCACATTGTAGAATTTCCTTCTTTTAAAAGGCACAATAACATTCCAGTGTGTGTGTGTGTGTGTGTGTGTGTGTGTGTGTGTGTGTGTGTATCTCCACCTTTTCTTTTTTAAAAGGCAGAATATTCCATTGTATTGTGTGTGTGTGTGTGTGTGTGTGTGTGTGTGTATCTCCACCTTTTCTTTTTTAAAAGGCAGAATATTCCATTGTATGTATATATATAAATATATACCACCTTTTCTTTATTCATTTATCTATGAACATCTTATGCCTTCTGAGTCACATTTGTCTAATTCTATTGATTTAATTCATTTTGTTTTTTTCCGCAGAGCAGAATCACAATATATTGTTCATCCCAAATTTCTCCCTCATTTTTTTTTTTTTTTTTTTTTTTTTTTTTTTTTTTGCGGTACGCGGGCCTCTCACTGTTGTGGCCTCTCCCGTTGC
>NC_041218.1:66288804-66302865 GCF_002837175.3 Physeter macrocephalus
ATCTTCCCGGACCGGGGCACGAACCCGTGTCCCCTGCATCGGCAGGCGGACTCTCAGCCACTGCGCCACCAGAGAAGCCCTCGCCCTCATTTTAATATGGAACTTTTCCTCCTGAGAGTACTGCTCATCTTGTCCTAAAATTTTCATTCTAAATGTATCTTTCTAAAATTTTTATTTCCTCATACATGGAGCTAACATCTGAACTTTCCATATTCTTCTCACTTTTTTACTTAGTTAAAATTCTCCTGTGAGGTGTCTTCTGAGAAATTAAGAAGAAAAAAATGGAAAAAATATTTTGGGCAGTGAATGGTGGGGGAATATTAGAAGGGGCCAAAGAGTCTAAGCTTATTTGATGTAACAGGTCTAACAAGCAAAACACCAAACTGAAAAACTGGCACGTAAATGTGGTGGGGGTGCTTAGGAGAAGAAAGAGGCCAAGAAAACAAGTCTATGAGAAAAATCTGTGAGGAATGGCAAGGTAAACCCAGATGAATCAGAACAACGAAGCAAAGCTTAGTTTATCAACATTGACAGAAGCTAAAGGAGGGCAGTCTATAGATTAAAAAAAAGAAAAGATGAACATTTCAGGTATTTTATGTTGTCATGTACAGTTTCTTAAGGCATTGGTTTATTTTACTTAATAGTCAAATTTTACGAAATATTACTAAAATGAAGAGGTTTGAACTAAAAAAAGTTCGTTGTGTGACATTTATGGAGTGTCAAGCTGCAACTATTTGTAATGAGATCCATTTAGGCATACTATTTAAAGCATAATGTTATTATTGGATTATTGGCTGCTATATGGGGATATTCATAATGAATTGTAGCTGTTGACAGGGTTTAATGAGATTTTCTACTTTTTTCATTCATTCATCTTTTAATAATACCAGTAGTGCTCGTTTTTTATTTCAGTGGGCTGGCAACAAACAGTCCTTAGAAAAGAAAAACGCCGCCAGGCTGCTTCAGTGTTAAAGTGCTGTTGCGAATTGTCTTTAGCCTTTTAGGATCATCTCTTTTTTTCCGTCCAAATTCCTCTTTATCTGCCTTAAATGGTAACATTGAATTTCTTTTTGTTGGCTGACAACACGCCAGCTAAGCCCTGAACACCCAAAGCACAACTATCTGCAGAACAACCGTCTATGAAAAAAACCAAAATCTACCAGAAAAGACCTACCACTAAAGACGTAAAGGAGGCATCACAAAGAGACGGCCAGGAGGGGCAAACTAGTGATATAATCAAGTCCTCCACCCTCAGGTGAGTGACCCACAAGCTGGAGAATAATTATAGTGCAGAGGTTCCCTCACAGGAGTGAGGTTCTGAGCCCCGCATTGGGCTCCCCAGCCCAGGGGTCCTGCACGAGGAAGATGAGCTCGCAGAGCATTTGGCTTTGAAGGCTGGCGGGGCTTAATTTCGAGAGTCCCAAACGGCTGAGGGAAACAGACTTCACCCTAAAAGGCACACACAACACCTCACATGCACCGAGACCCATGGCAAAAGCAGTAATTTGATAGGAGCCAGACCTACCTGCTGGTCTTGGAGAGTCTCCCGAAGTGGCGGAGCTCCGTAGGGACCAGGCACCAGCCGCAGCCGCGTTTGAGAGCTCTTTCTACGCAGAAGCCGCTGGTAGCAACGCCAGGTGGGACCCGCCCTCTCGCTTATTAGCGCCAAAACCTGGCCCCTCCCAACAGCCTGTAGGCGCAGGTGCCGGGACGCCTCAGGCCAAACAACTCACTGGGTGGGGAGAGAGCCTCACTCATCAGCAGACAGGCTGCCTCAAGTCTTCCTGAGCCCACAGCTGTCTGGAGACGCCGCTACACGCAGCCCTGGCCACCAGCGGGCCAAGACCCAGCTCTATCCACCCGTGGGAGGACACCGGCCCTGCTCTCCAGGAAGCCTGCACGAGCCTCCAGACCAGTCTTAACCACCAGGGAGCCAGACACCAGATGCAAGAAAACCGCGATCCTACAGCCTACAGCAGGCCAGAACCTACCCTGGGACCGGCTGGGCCCCGGTCCTTTCCACCAGCAGGCCAACGCAAGCTTCAGGACATCTCGGACTCCATACCCAGCTGTGTCAGGAGAAGCGCCCCTCCCCCCCCTCCAGTGATCTGACACTGACTCTGGGATTCCTGGGCCCTGTAGCCAGACTCTAGGACCCGGCTCTTCCTGCCAGTAGTCCTGCACTAACCCCAGGACATGGCTTCACCCACCAGTGGTGGGGGCAGCAGCCCTGGAGTCTTCTGGATCCTGACCTCACCCACCGGTGAGCCAGCACTCGTCCCGGGGCCTCTTAGGGTTGCGCAGCCAGCTGCCTCTTGACCAGGCCCCTCTAACCAGCAACAGCCGCATTTGCACAAGGCAGGGCTTAGCAACAACTGCGCTGGGGCCAGCCAAGCCTATCAGACCACCCACATTGTCAGCCCGCCTCAATAGAAGGACCCACACAGCCCTCTTAAGGGGAATCCCTAGAGCATACAGCTTGGGTAATGAGAGGGGAGTGCCCTGCAGGGACGCACAGGACTTCTACAGAGGCCACTTCTCCAAGGCTAGAAAGGTAACTGACCTACTACATATGTAAAAATACCAGTAGTAACTTAGACAAAAATGAGGCTGCAGAGGAACATGTTCCAGACAAAGGAACAAGATAAAACCCCAGAAGAACCAAGTGGAGATAGGCAATCTACCCAAGAAAGAGTTCAGAGTAAAGATTGTAAGCATGGTGGACTGTAATTAAAACAACAAAAAATAAAGATAGTATTAAAAGCAGCAAAGGAAAAGCAACAAATAACGTACAAGGGAACTCCCATAAGGCTATCAGCTGATTTTTCAGCAGAAACTCTGCAGACCAGAAGGAGTGGCACAGTGTATTCAAAGTGATGAAAGGGAAAAACCTACAACCAAGAATACTCTACCCAGCAAGGCTCTCCTTCAGATCTGATGAAGAAATCAAAAGATTTACAGACAAGCAAAAGCTAAAAGACGTCAGCACCACCAAACCAGCTTTACAGCAAATGCTAAAGGAACTTATCTAGGAGAAAAAAGAAAAGGCCACAGCTAGAAATAAGAAAATTATGAAATGAAAAAGCTCGCCAGAAAAGGCAAACATATAGTAAAGGTAAGAAATCATCTACACACAAAGCTAGTAGGGAGGTTAAAAGACAAAAGTAGTAAAATTATCTATATCCACAATAAGCAGTTAAGGGATACACAAAATGATTAGATGTAAAATAAGATATCAAAAGCAGTAATCATAAGGGGAAATGGGTACAAGTGGAGGGTTTTAAAAATGCGTTTGAAATTAAGAGATCAGCAGCTTAAACCGATAACGTATATATAAGCACTGTGCAGCGTTCCAGAGAAGACATACTTTCTTTGAAGTATTTGCATTATGATTTTTCAAAGCTTAGTCTTGTTGCTAGCTGCCTCTTCTATATCTCAAATTTATATAGAGAGTCTAGAATTAGAGAATGAAACAAACAATAACAAATCCCTGATTACTATTTGGGCACTAATTGGGTTTCGTGTATCCATTTACCCTGGTAAGATAATGAACTAAATTTATTAAGTATTTTCATTACATTTTTATTATTCCTTGAAGATTTCCAAGCTATTTATATGTGGGCGTACACAGGCTATCTGCTATTACTACATTAGGCACAAAGTAAAGAAAATGGTATGTTTACTTTTGATGCACAAGATTTTAACATTTCAAGGAAATTATATGCAAGCCTGATAAATGTAAAGCAACATTCTGAGTAAAATGTGTAATTATTGCTAGTAAACTCTGAGAACCCTGCTATCATTTGTTGTGGTTAGCACCATAAAGCAAATTACCCTATCTTTTGTTTTATATAGTTTGTATCACGGATCATTAGGTAACTACATGCTATATTCTTTGTCCAGAACAATTAATATAACCATCAATGGTAGTGGTTTACATGGCTGTAATGATCTCCGTCTTTTATACAGTTCTTCCTTATTAAGTGTTTTAATCATGATGTTACTGAGTTTATCCTTTTGTTGATGATAGTGGAAAATTGACAGTTTTCTCTTTCAGGAGCCTTAGGGATTTGATTTTTCTACTATGTTGAAGGTGGTTCTTTAGTTTTAAATTGTATGATTTTCATGTAAAAGTCTTCCCATCTTTGTCCCTTCTGAAATTTGCAGTAGGTGTTTAATGAGAAAATTAAATAATTAAATAATTAAATAATTCTACTAGTAGAATTATACTTTTAAATATTTTTTTTTTCCTAAACTGTAAATCTCTCTTGAACTCTGCTTCTCTCTGCATCTTACAACACCGTATCTGCCAATGCACCAGCAGCGGTCCTGGATATTTCTACCAGGGCCGTGGCTGCAGCCTCCTAACTGGTTTTCTTCCTCAGTTTCATTCTCCTTTGTTCAATTTTCTGTTCAAATGTCACTTCCTCAGAGAGCAATTCTCTGGTCCCCCAGTGGAAAACAACATTCCATCACTCTTCCTATTTCCTTGCCTTATTTTTCTTTGAAATATGTATTTTCTTTGAAGTATATTTGTTGACTCTTTCCCCTTTAGAATGAGTCCATTGGTTCATGGACTTTGTTCCCTGCTGTATCTACTGTATCTATAGCCCCTGGCATATAGTACATACTTAATAAACATTCGTAATAAGACAGAAAATATCGGTAGGTGTCAATGGCTTAACACATTTGTGTTTTAAGTGAGAATTTCTAAAATACACTGTGCACGGTCCTCATCACACACACCACAACAAAACTATGGGGCTTATGCTTGTGGGTCCCACAGGACTATAACCAATGGAGAAAAAGTTCTTAAATGACTAACATCTTCAGGGCACAGCAAGAGGCAGTAGACCCAGGAGCGCAGTCTTTCTGTGAAAGAAGCCTATTAGCTTATCATCATAGCTGCAGCTTGAGGGGCAGGCTTCTAATTAAACACACATTTAAGGGCCAACTGTAATCCATTCCAGAGACCACAGAGGATGGGAGCTATCTTTACTCTCTTCCTCTGCCACACTCTAGAGTGCCAGTATTTCCTGGAGGGGAGCTTCTACGTGTGTCTGGTGTCTTGGTTTTTACTTTGGGTGCCTGCTGCCCAAGGGATGTCCCTTGATATCCTGGCTTGAACTTGCATTTCTGGGTCCTGCAGGACTATAATAATCAGAGGATAGTTCTTGGCATGCTGCCACTCCCAGGACACTGCACAGAGAGCAGACTGTTTAAAAGCTTGAATGTAAGACCTAGAATCATAAAACTCCTAGAGTAAAACAGGCAGTAAACTATTTGACATCAGTCTTGGCAATAATTCCTTTTTTTTTTTTTTTTTTTAAATTTGCCACCAATGGCAAAGGCAACAAAAGTAAAAATAAATAAGTGGGAGTACATCAAACTAAAGAGCTTCTGCACAGTAAAGGAAACCACCAACAAAATGAAAAGGCCACCTACGGAATGTAAGAAGTTATCATAAATCATATAGCTGATAAGGGGCTAATATCCAAAATATATAAAGAACGCATACAACTCAATAGCAGAAAAAAAAAAGAAAATAGAAAAAAAGGATTCAATTTACAAATGGGCAGAGGATCTGAATAGACATTTTTCCAAAGACATAAAGATGGCCAACAGGTACATAAAAGATGTCCAACATCACTAATCATCAGGGAAATGAAAATCAAAATAATGAGACATCACTTTACACCTATTAGAATTCCCTGGTCATCCAGTGGGTAAGACTCTGCACTCCCAATGCAGGGAGCCTGGGTTCGATCCCTGTCAGGGAACTAGATCCTGCATGCATGCCGCAGCTAAGAGTTTGCATGCAGCAACTAAGAAGTCTGCATACTGCAACAAAGATCCTGCATGCTGCAGCTAAGACCCAGCACAGCCAAAGTAAAAATAAATAATAAATAAGTAAATATTAAAAAAATAATAAAAATTTTAAAAATAAAAAAAAAGATAAGAAAGAACAAGTATTGGTGAGGATGTGGAAAAAGGGGAATGCTTGTGCACTGTTGGTGGTCATGTACATTGGTGCAGCCACTATGGAAACAGTATGGAGAAATTAAAAATAGAACTGCCATATTATCCAGTAATCCCACTTCTGGGAATATATCCAAAGAAAATTAAAACAAGATATGGAAAAGGTATCTACACCCTCATGTTCATTGCAGCATTATTCACAATAGCCAAGACATGGAAACAATGTAAATATCCCTAATGGATGAATGGCTAAAGAAGTTGTAATATATATATTACATATAATGAAGTATATATATATATATATATATGTATAATGAAATATTATTCAGCTATAAAAAAGAAGGGAATTTTACCATTTGTGACAACATGGATGGAACTTGAGGGCACCAGGTGAAGTGAAATAAGTCAGAGAGAGACAAATACCATATGATAACACTTATATATGGAATCTAGAACAAAACAAAACAAAACAAAATGAAAAACTGAACTCATAGTTAAAGAGAACAAATTAGTGGTTGCCAGAGGCAGGAGGTGGGAGATGGGCAAAATGGCTGAAGGGGGTCAAAAGGTACAAACTTCCAGCTATAAGATAAATGAGTCTTGGGCGTGTAACTTATAGCATGGTGATTATTAATAATACTGTATTGTATATTTGAAATTTGCTAAAAGAATAAATCTTAAAAGTTCTTCTCACTAGAAAAAAAGCTTTGGTAACTAAGTAGGATAATGGATGTCAATGAAAAAAATTAATAGCAAATCTAAGGAAAAAAATGGAAAATTTTATTTGAGCCAATTTGAGGATTATAACCCTGGAGAAGTCTCTCAAATAGCTCTGAGAACTGTTCTGAACTGAAGAGGTAAGGGGGGAGGTCAGTATATATGTGATTTTGGTGAAGGGGGTACGTGCAATCAGGCACACATCTTAGTAGAAGTTTGCTATTGGCCATAAGGAACAGACAGCTTAGTTAATGATTTTAGTGCTTTTCTAAGTAGGGGAAGATGCAAGAATCCAGGTTCTTAAAATTTTTCTCCTGAACATATCTATCTGAAGGTTTCTTCTGCCAGTTTTCCCAGAGTACAGAGTGCCTCATCCTGATCTTCACCCTGAGTTATTTTCACGGTGTATCGTAGGTCAGAGACTGCGGTGGCTAATGACCTAACTCTTGTAGAACTGGATGGTGGGCGACATTCTTTAGTTTACAATCCCTTCCCTTTCAGTCTTAATGTAGACCAAGGTTTGGGAGGCGTTTCATGATCAATTTGTCCCACAGTGCTAGGAATGCTCATTCCGAGTCAGATGAAGATTTTTTTTTGATGAGCTGCTCAATGTGCTATAATTGGACTAGATCCTGTTAACAGTAGCCAAAAGCCTCTGGATTGCCCGTCTTACTAGTCTATTATGGTTCAGGAAATTGTTCCCTCTTGATGCTTCTTCTCATATCTAGAGTTATACTATTACAATCATTGATCTTCTAGAACTATATATTCAATCAATCATTCCAAGTCACTTAATCATCATTAATTTTATCTGAAGCTCAGTCACACATTAGGTAATGCAGGTAAACTTGTAAAATAGGCAGAATATAAGTAGTGTAGCTAGTAACATTAATAAGGTCATAAGTAAATATTAAGAATTTCTGGTATCTCCCCAGGTCATCTGACCAGTCTGTTATGCACCAATCACTATCTTTAAGGGAAATGATATATTGGCATTGTACATAAAATTCACCAAAGCTCTCTGCATAAGTTGTCTGTATAAGGCAAGTAGTGGGTCATCGTGACCCCTTATAGAATTGTGGAAGGAATGTTATCCTCTAAGGAGTTATATGGCTGGTGCCAGAAGGAGAAAAATTG
Source organism: Physeter macrocephalus (assembly GCF_002837175.3). Classification (NCBI taxonomy): domain Eukaryota; kingdom Metazoa; phylum Chordata; class Mammalia; order Artiodactyla; family Physeteridae; genus Physeter; species Physeter macrocephalus. Next base: position 66,296,638 of record NC_041218.1, read on the forward strand.
ATCTTTATAGTTGAGCAGGTATTTCTGCCATTGGGGAGGTCTGGTTAACGTGTAATGCAGATGCACAATGCACACTAGAGGGAAAGGAGGAGGCCCAAACAGGCAGAGAAAATTCTTAGGTTTAAATTTTTCTTATCTTGACTTAAAATGTGAATTTTTATTTCATTATAGACTAGGCTTATTGTGGTTATCATTTTGCAATATACACAAATATTGGATCATTACATTGTATACCTAAAACTAACATATTGTTATATGTCAAAATATACCTCAAAAAAAACCCCAACAAAACAAAACAAAAACTATGGTTAGAGAGTTATATTACTGTGTTATCAAACAACAAAGTCCTTGTGAAAGATATATTTTAAATATGGACTATAATTTGCATTCAGGTAAACATTTTCATTAGTCCAGATAAGAGTGTATGTAGGCTTATGCCTGTAGTTCTATATTAATTTTCTCAGCGCTAAAATATTTATTGAGCTTCATGATTAACATGATTTCTGCTAAGGATATGGCACCTTCATCTTATGTTGTTCACCAACCTCATTGTCATTAATGAGTGGAGTGATAATATTTGCTTTTATTTCTAGAATTTGAATTTTCTCATGACGTAAGACATTTATTGAAATAATTTTTGTAGGGGAGGAAACATTTTACTCTATCCATTTTAGGTTCTCCAGCTAGGTCCCTGTAAATTAGACTGACAAAAGACAGATTAACAAGAGAAAAACAAATCAAAGTTATTAACATGTGCATCACACATATATATGGTTGTACTCAGTGATGAGTAACTCACTGGTGTGGTCAGAACCTGGGCTTGTGTAGCATCTTAACAAAAGAACAATACATTTTTAGAGAAGTGACAAGTGAAAGGAAAAGGTCTTTGAGTTTCTAGGGTGGCAAATTGTGGGAAGGTAAATGTATGGGGGAACTAATGGACAATAAAGTCTAGTTAGTAAAGTTTGATGTAAAGATTCCTCTTGTGTGTCTCTGGGCTGATAAGGGTCTAGAGTTATCACTGATGATGAACTTCTGTCCTTCCTGGTAAAGCGGGGCAGGAGACAACTTTACAAATTTATGTCCTACTTTTTGGCAAATGGGGGATGGCAGAGAGCTTTTCTTTTTCCTTTTTTTTTCATTTAAGTATAGTTGATTTACAATGTTGTGTTAACTTCTGCTGTACAGCAAAAGTGATTCAGTTATACATATATACACATTCTTTTTTTATATTCTTTACCATAGGATAATGAATATAGTTCTCTGTGCTACACAGTAGGACCTTGTTGTTTATCCATTCTATATTTAAAAGTTTACATCTGCTGACCTCAACCTCCTACTCCATCTCTCCCACAACTCCCTCCTCCTTGGCAACCACAAGTCTGTTCTCTATGTCCGTGAGTCAGTTTCTGTTTCGTAGATAGGTCCATTTGTGTCATATTTTAGATTCCACATATAAGTGATATCATATGGTATTTGCCTTTCTCCTCCTGACTTGACTTCACTTAGTATGATAATCTCTAGTTGCATCCATGTTGCTGCAAATGGCATTACTTCATTCTTTTTTTTAGCTGAATAGTATCCCGTTGTATATATGTACTACATCTTCTGTATCCATTCATCTGCCAATGGACATTTAGGTTGTTTCCATGTCTTGGCTATTGTGAGTAGTGCTGCTATGAACATAGGGGTGAATGTGTCATTTTGGATTAGAGTTTTGTTTGGATATATGCCCAGGAATGGGATTGCTAGATCATATGGTAATTCTATTTTTAGTTTTCTTAGGAACCTCCATAGTGTTTTCCATAGTGGCTGTACCAACTTACATTCCCACCAACAGTGTAGGAGGTTTCCCTTTTCTCCACATCCCACAGAGCTTTCCTTGTATCTCTTTCTTCTCAATTATCTTTATGCTAAAGTGGCATATTTTGCTACCCTTCACCTATACATTATCTCAATTCATTTTTAAATGAAACTACATAGTCCTTTGTCCTAAGATGACCATTTCCTCAGTTTTAACATTAATTTTCTCATTCATATGCCTCTTTATGCTTTATGATTAGATCTATGTGATTTCCTACAAAAATCTTTAGAAATTATGATTTAGTTTGTTTAATATCCTTTACTGGTAATCCAAAACTAATGCTTTGGTGGACAGCTATCTTGACTTTCAGGAAAAATTACCTTCTTTGTTATTCATATAAATTTACCCTTTATTTTCTAATTACAACTTACTGCAGTTTTTAACTTCCAGCTGCCTTTAGAATTCCTGGCCACCTTTTTTTTTTTCTTTTTGTGGTACGCAGGCCTCTCACTGCTGTGGCCTCTCCCGTTGCGGAGCACAGGCTCCGGACGCGCAGGCTCAGCGGCCATGGCTAACGGGCCCAGCCGCTCCGCGGCATGTAGGATATTCCCGGACAGGGGCACGAACCCGTGTCCCCTGCATCGGCAGGCGGACTCTCAAACACTGCACCACCAGGGAAGCCCTGGCCACCTTTTTTTTAAAGGATACCTATATTAATAGTAACTTGAATCTATATTACTGGGCATAAAAAATTACTCAGAACAATATAAATATAAGCACTTTTCATTAGAAATTTCACTCAAAAGTATTTTTCTTCTAGTAAAAGCTAGTGAAGAGATAATATGAGGAAGAAACAGCAAAAAACTCTTAATCTTTTCTTATTCCTATGAATGATTACATTACTTATTTAATCACATAATGTGTTGCTCAGTCTTTGAAGTATTAGGCTTGAGGATAAAGGTTTTATAACAGCACTATTATATGTAATGTTTTACCAAATTAAAAAGTTTTAGTGTGATATGATGGGATTTTATCTGTACTGAGCACTGTTACTTATCCTTTTTCTCTGGTCCTCCTTTAGAATGTAAGTCAAATCATTATTCCCACTTAGAAGCAAAGTAATGCAAATTGAGTTACTTGAAACAAAGCCATCCTAGTGAGCAAGTTCTAATATTGCAACTGAGGCTGAGAATGCTTCCTTGGTCATTTATCTGTACTTCTAAGTCCAAAGTTAATATTCATAGATGGTAGGTACACCTCATCTCAAGTGCCCCGAATTAGATACTTTTATGTTAACCAAACTTTAGCTGGTTATTAAACAGTAAAATCAAATTACACATTTTTTCTTATTTACATTTTAGTTCCCTTCCTTCCCTTTTCAACTCCTCACCTGCTTTGTCCCCAGTTATTCTGGTTTTCCTGCGAAAACCAGTGGAAATGCTTTCCAAAATTCAATTTGCCTTTGGGACGACAGCCAGTGCTTTTCTGAGAAAAGTGACCTGATGACAGTTTTACTGGCCTTGTTTTATTTTTGAAACAGAAAAATAGCAAGTTCCCATCTTTCTTTAATTTTTCTTTTCCTGGGTGAGAATGCTAAATGACAGCTGTGTGGACCAAGTTCAGCTTTTCAGAAAACTGACTAATGGATCATCTGATGAAAGTGTTGCTACCATTTGAGCATCACAATAGTTTCCCTCCTCCAAAAAACATCCAAACAAGCATGAAACTTGAAAACTGGAAACCAAAGAAACCGTTGTCATTTTGTTTAACAGTTAAGTTAACCCCAAATTCTTAAGTATTTTTAACAAATGGACTGAGAAAGAATCCATCTATCAGAGTCCCAAAAATGTAATTGAAAATGAAGTCAGAGTTTATAAATAACCATAGCCACAATCTCAGGTATTTAGAGCTTTGAGGTTTGTGAATGACCTGCAGGTGTTTTTTCTCATATCCCCATAATAATCACTATCATGATTGTTCTCAATGTGTTTTATTACCAACGATGACTAGTAATAATAAAAAATAATAATTCATTTTTTAAATTTTGTTTTTGTTTTTATTAAAGTATAGTTGACTACAATATTATATTAGTTTCAAGTGTACACCATAGTGGGGGGTTTTTAGTTTACTTTTAAATTTTTTTAATTTTTATTTTAAATTGGAGTATATTTGATGTACAATGTTGTGTTAGTTCCAGGTGTATAGCAAAGTAATTCAGTTATACATATACATGTACCTGTTCTTTTTCAAATTCTTTTCCCTTATAGGTTATTACAGAATACTGAGTTGAGTTCCCTGCGCTATACAGTAGGTCCTTGTTGATTATCAGTTTTATATATAATAGGGTATATATGTTAATCCCAAACTCCTAATACATCCCTCCCCTTCACCTTTCCCCTTTGGTAACCATAAGTTTGTTTTCTATGTCTGTGAGTCATTTCTGTTTTGTAAATAAGTTCGTTTGTATCATTTTTTTAGATTCCACATATAAGCGGTATCATATGACATTTGCCTTTCTCTTTCTGACATACTTCACTTAGTATGATAATCTCTAGGTCCATCCATGTTGCTGCAAATGGCATTAGCTCACTCTTTTTAATGACTGAGCAATATTCCATTATATAATGTACCACATCTTCTTTATCCATTCATCTGTCAATGGACACTTAGGTTGCTTACGTGTCCTGGCTATTGTAAACAGTGCTGCAGTGAACATTGGGGTGCATGTAACTTTTCAAATTATGATTTTCTCCAATATATGCCCAGGAGTGGGATTGCTGGATCATATGGTAGTTCTATTTTCAGTTTTTTAAGGAACCTCCATACTTCCTCCCTCTTGCATCTCCCTCCCACCCTCCTTATCCCACCCCTCTAGGTGGTCACAAAGCACCGATCTGATCTCTCTGTGCCATGGAGCTTCTTCCCACTAGCTATCTATTTTACATTTGGTAGTGTATATATATCAATGCTACTCTCTCACTTCATCCCAGCTTACCATTCACCCTCCCTGTGTCCTCAAGTCCATTCTCTAGTAGGTCTGTGTCTTTATTCCTTTCCTGCCCCTAGATTCATCAGAACCTTTTTCTTTAGATTCCATATATATGTGTTAGCATACGGTATTTGTTTTTCTCTTTCTGACTTACTTCACTATGAATGACAGACTCTAGGTTCATCCAACTCACTACCAATAACTCAATTTCATTTCTTTTTATGGCTGAGTAATAGTCCATTGTTTATATGTGCCATATTTTCTTTATCCATTTATCTGTCAGTGGACACTTAGGTTGCTTCCATGTCCTGGCTATCGTAAATAGTGCTGCAATGAACATTGTGGTACATGAATCTTTTTGAATTATGGTTTTCTCAGGGTATATGCCCAGTAGTGGAATTGCTGGGTCATAAGTAGTTCTATTTTTAGTTTTTTAAGGAACTTCCATACTATTCTCCATAGTGGCTGTACCAACTTACATTCCCACCAACAGAGAAAGAGGGTTCCCTTTTCTCCACACCCTCTCAGCATTTATTGTTTGTAGATTTTTTGATGATGGCCATTCTGCTTGGTGTGAGGTGATATCTCATTGTAGTTTTGATTTGCATTTCTCTGATCATTAGTGATGTTGAGCATCTTTTCATGTGTTTGCTGGCAATCTGTATATCTTCTTTGTAGAAATGTCTGTTTAGGTCTTCTGCCTATTTCTTCATTGGGTTGTTTGTTTTTTTGTTATTGAGCTGAGCTGCTTGTATATTTTGGAGATTAATCCTTTATCTGTTGTTTCATTTGCAAATATTTTCTCCCATTGTGAGTGCTTTTTGTCTTTTTTATGGTTTCCTTTGCTGTGCAAAAGCTTTTCAGCTTCATTAAGTCCCATTTGTTTATTTTTGTTTTTATTTCCATTTCTCTAGGAGGTGGGTCAAAAAGGATCTTGCTGTGATTTATGTCATAGAGTGTTCTGCCTATGTTTTTCTCTAAGAGTTTGATAGTGTCTGGCCTTACATTTAGGTCTTTAAGCCATTTTGAGTTTATTTTTGTTTATGGTGTTAGGGACTGTTCTAATTTCATTCTTTTACATTATTTTATCCTTTTTGTTGCAATGGTAAATGGAGTATTTCCTTAAATTCTCTTTCAGATTTTTCATCATTAGTGTATAGGAATGCCAGAGATTTCTGTGCATTAATTTTCTATCCTGCTACTCTACCAAATCCATTGAATAGCTGTAGTCGTTGTCTGGTAGCATCTTTAGGATTCTCTATGTATAGTATTATGTCATCTGCAAACAGTGACAGTTTTACTTCTTCTTTTCCAATTTGGATTCCTTTTATTTCTTTTTCTCCTCTGATTGCTGTGGCTAAAAGTTCCAAAACTATGTTGACTAATAGTGGTGAGAGTGGACAACCTTGTCTTGTTCCTGATCTTAGTGGAAATG
>NC_041218.1:66303418-66303874 GCF_002837175.3 Physeter macrocephalus
GGTATCAGGGTGATGGTGGCCTTGTAGAATGAGTTTGGGAGTGTTCCTCCCTCTGCTATATTTTGGAAGAGTTTGGGAAGGATAGGTGTTAGCTCTTGTCTAAATGTTTGATAGAATTCGCCTGTGAAGGTATCTGGTCCTGGGCTTTTGTTTGTTGGAAGATTTTTAATGACAGTTTCAATTTCAATGTTTGTAATTGGTCTGTTTGTATTTTCTATTTCTTCCTGGCTCAGTCTCGGAAGGTTGTGCTTTTCTAAGAATTTGTCCATTTCTTCCAGGTTGTCCATTTTATTGGCATAGAATTGCTTGTAGTAATCTCTCATGATCCTTTTATTTCTGCAGTGTCAGTTGTTACTTCTCCTTTTTCATTTCTAATTTCTGTTGATTTGAGTCTTTTCCCTTTTTTTCTTGATGAGTCTGGCTAAAGATTTATCAATTTTGTTTATCTTCTCAAGG
>NC_041218.1:66305734-66309416 GCF_002837175.3 Physeter macrocephalus
ATCTGATCTTTATGATTTCTTTCCTTCTGCTAACGTTGGGGTTTTTTTTGTTCTTCTTTCTCTAATTGCTTTAGGTGTAAGGTTAGGTTGTTTATTTGAGATGTTTCTTGTTCTTAAGGTAGCATTGTATTGCTATAAACTTCCCTCTTAGAACTGCTTTTGCTGCATCCCATAGGTTTTGCGTCATCGTGTTTTCATTGTCTTTGTTTCTAGGTATTTTTTGATTTCCTCTTTGATTTCTTCAGTGTTCTCTTGGTTATTTAGTTTAGCCTCCATGTATTTGCAGTTTTTACAGTTTTCTTCCTGTAATTGATATCTAGTTTCATAGCATTGTGGTCAGAAAAGATATGTGGTATGATTTCAATTTTCCTAAATTTACCAAGGCTTGATTTGTGACCCAAGATATGATCTGTCCTGGAGAATGTTCCATGAGCACTTGAGAAGAATGTGTATTCTGTTGTTTTTGGGTGGAATGTCCTGTAAATATCATTTAAGTCCATCTTGTTTAATGTGTCATAAAGCTTGTGTTTCCTTATTTATTTTCATTTTGGATGATATGTGCATTGATGAAAGTGGGATGTTAAAGTCCCCTCCTATGATTGTGTTACTGTCGATTTCCCCTTTTATGGCTGTTAGCATTTGCCTTAAGTATTGAGGTGCTCCTATGTTGGGTGCATAAATATTTACAATTGTTATATCTTCTTCTTGGATTGATCCCTTGATCATTATGAAGTGTCATTCTTTTGTCTTCTTTAAGAGTCTTTATTTTAAAGCCTATTTTGTCTGATATGAGAATTGCTACTCTAGCTTTCTTTTGATTTCCATTTGCATGGAATATCATTTTCCATCCCCTCACTTTCAGTCTGTATGTGTTCCTAGGTCTGAAGTGGGTCTGTTGTAGATAGCATATATACAGGTTCGTGTTTGTGTGTCCATTCAGCAAGCGTTAATTGTTTTGGGTTTGTTATTGTAGGTCTTTTCCTTCTCTTGTGTTTCCTGCCTAGAGAAGTTCCTTTAGCATTTGTTGTAAAGCTGGTTTCATGGTGCTGAATTCTCTTAGCTTTTGCTTATCTGAAAAGCTTTTGATTTCTCCATTGAATCTGACTGAGATCCTTGCTGGGTAGAGTAATCTTGGAAAGGGAGAAACCTTTCATCACTTTAAGTAAGTCCTTCCACTCCCTTCTGACTTGTAGAGTTTCTGCTGAAAAATTATCTGTTAACCTTATGGGGATTCCCTTGTATGTTATTTGTTGCTTTTCCCTTGCTGCTTTTAATATTTTTTCTCCTTATTTAATTTTTGATAGTTTGATTAATATGTGTCTTGGTGTGTTTCTCCTTGGATTTATCCTGTATGGGACTTCCTGTGCTTCCTGGACTTGATTGACTATTTGCTTTCCCCTGTTAGGGAAGTTTTCACCTATAATCTCTGCAAGTATTTTCTCAGACACTTTCTTTTTCTCTTCTTCTTCTGGGACCCCTATAATTTGAATATTGTTGCATTTAATGTTCTCCCAGAGGTCTGAGTCTGTCCTCAATTCTTTTCATTCTTTTTTCTTTATTCTGCTCCCTGGCAGTTATTTCTACCATTTTATCTTTCAGCTCATTTATCCATTCTTCTGCCTCAGTTATTCTGTTATTGATTCCTTCTAGAGTATTTTTAATTTCAGTTATTGTGTTGTTCATCACTGTTTGTTTTCTCTTTAGTTCTTCTAGATCCTTTTTAAATGTTTCTTGTATTTTCTCCATTCTGTTTCCGAGATTTTGGATCATCTTTGCTATCTTTTCTCTGAATTCTTTTTCAGGTAGGTTGCTTATTTCATCTTCATTTTTTTGATCTTGTAGGTTTTTACCTTGCTCCTTCATCTGCAGCATAGTTTTTTTGTTGCTTCATTTTTACTTTTTTTGATGGGTGGTGCTGTATTCCTGTGTTACTGGTTGTTTGGTCTGAGACATCCGTCACTGGAGTTTGCTGGTAGTTGGATAGAGCTGGGTCTTGGTGCTGAGATGAGGACCTCTGGGCCTCACTCCTATTGATATTCCCTGGGATCTGAGTTTCTCTGTTAGTCCAGCAGTTTAGACTCAGATCTGCCACCATAGGAGCTAGGCCCGACCTCTGGCCTGGGAACAAAGGTTTTGCAAGCTTTGTAGTGCATTAAAAAAAAAAAAAAGAAGAAGAAGAAAGAAAGAAAAAAAGGAGCAGTACAATATCATAAAATAAAAAACAAGGTAAAAGTAGCAAGGTTAAAAATATATTAGGAAAAACAAAACTATATTTGAAACAACTGCAACAAGGTAAAATAAAACCACAACAGAAAAAATAATAAATAAATAAATAAATGGGGGGGCAAGCCAAAGGGAGAGATCACTAACAATGTATAAAAAAAATAAAATTAGAAAAATAAAAGATTTATTAGGAAAAATAAAAATATAAAAGAATAAACAACAATGAATCAAGAAAGTAAAACAGAACCCCAATCTAAAAGAGGAAATAAGAAAAGAAAAAAAAAAAGCCTTGGCTATGGGGGCTGAGTTTAGGTGGGGGAGTGGAACTTAGGCAGGGTAGGGATTTAGGGGGGCGGGACCTAGGCGGGTCGGAGGGTGACCTGGGGTGGGACCTCTGCTTGTGACCTGCGGAGAAGGGGAGAGGTAGCACGTTGAAAGGAGGGCCCCTGCAGTGTGGAGTTCCGGAGTTTGGAGGTAGGGCTCTGGGTGAGGGTGTGTGGGTGGGGTTTAGGTCCAGTGTGTTGGAGGGGCTCTTAGAGGGGGCCTCTGAGTGTAGAGGTAGGGCCCTGGGTGGGGGTGTAGGGGTGGGGCTTGGTCTGTGCAGGCAGGAGGGAGGCTCTGGGGCCAGAGGTTTAGGCCTAGGAGGCCAGCAGGCTTCCCAGTGCCTAAGTGGACAGGGAAAGCCCTGGCCCTGTTCCCTTCCATTCTTTCGTGTCCCTGCCCCACTGTCTCCCCCAGCATCTCCCCGGTAGCCGCTGGACCCCTAACCGTGGGTGGGTCCCGCTGGGTGTAGGAACTCCTCCCCTCCCCCAGCCACCCCTCAGGTGTGCCAGTTCTGGAGGTCCGGGCTTTACTTTTGCTCTCCCTTCCCTCCTTCCTACTCCCTCAAGTCCCTCGTGGCTGGAGGGGGCCTCGCTAGGCAGAGGATCAGGCCCAGAATCTCAACAGGTTCCTGGGAGCCCAAGTGGGCAGAGGAAACCTGGCTACGCTCCCTTTTGATCCTCTGCCCTCCCAATGGTTCCCCAATTTCCCCCTTCGGGCGTAGGATCCCTTCCCCTCCCATAGCTGCCCCTCAGGAGCACCAGCCCCCTTCCGCCTCCACTTCTCCTCCCGCTTTCACTCCCCCCCATGCCCCACGTCCTACCCTGTTGCTGGGGGTTCCTCCCGTCCCCTTAGGTGTCTGTGGTTCCCCACAGGTGCCTGGTAGGTGCCCTAGTTGTGAGGAGACGTGAATTCCGCATCCTCCTAGTATGACATCTTGACTCCGTCCCGCATGTATATTTTTGAAGTATGGTTTCTTCAGATATATGGCCAGGAAGGAGTGAGATTGCTGGATCTTGTGGTAGTTTTTTTTTTTTTTAATTTTTATTTTATGTTGGAGTCTTGTTGATTAACAATGTTGTGTTAGTTTCAGGTGTACAGCAAAGTGATTCAGTTATACATATACATGTATCTATTC
>NC_041218.1:66309637-66351755 GCF_002837175.3 Physeter macrocephalus
CCTTCCCCCCTGGTAACCATAAATTCATTCTCTAAGTCTGTGAGTCTGTTTCTGTTTTGTAAATAAGTTCATTTGTATCATTTTTTTAGATGCCACATATAAGTGATATCATATGATATTTGTCTTTGTCTGTGTGACTTACTTCACTTAGTATGATAATCTCCAGGCCCATCCATGTTGTTGCAAATGGCAGTATTTCATTCTTTTTAATGGCTGAGTAATATTCCATTGTATATATGTACCATATCTTCTTTATCCATTCATTTGTCAGTGGAAATTTAGGTTGCCATGTCCTGCCTAGTATAAACAGCGCTGCAATGAACATTGGGGTGCATGTATCCTTTTGAACCAAAAAAGTAATAATTCTTGATATTTACCTTATGCTAGGTACATTTTAATGTACTCCTGAATACACGCTTTCATTTAATTCTTACGTTGAACCTATGTGATAGATATACCCATTTTACTGATGAATTGGTTGGGTCTGAAGAAGTTCAAAAACTTTGCCTCTGATCACCAAGCTAGTAAATGGCAGAGATGATATTTGAACTGTGGTCAATCTGATTTCAGAGTCTTAGCTTAACAATTACAAAGACAAATATATTATTTTACAGAAGAGTTGCCTGAAACTCGAAATCTATAGGATTAGGTTTGAGTTTTCTTTAATTTGGTAATATATTTATTTTAGCTCAGTTTGTTGAGTTTCATTGTACCTGTCTAAAATGTTAATATTTGAAGAATCAAGAAAATTATATAAAGGAGACGCTTGAGTTGAATGTGCAAGTGGAAAATCCTATTTAATTTTTTAGAGATCTTAGCAAACATTTTAAGGAAAAATAATCTGATAACCTCTGTGACAAACAGAGGCAAGGCATATCATTTAACTCACAGAGAGAAAGTGTGCATTCCTATACTTGGAGTTCTATGTTAGCATTTGAAATGTGTGCTTCAGTGGGGAGTAGAAAACTCCTTTGTCTATTGCTTAGAGATAACGGATGGAGTGGTCAGAAAGGCACAGGTCATTTTGTGTCCATCTCTAAAATCTCCATTGTCATCCTCAGGGATGCCAAGTTTCCCTCTAGAAAGTATATACCAGTTTTCTCTTTCCAGTAGGATATGAGACAATTCCAAAAAAATCACTCGAAATAAATCTGTACATATTAATCAGACTTTTACTATTTGTTTTAAAGTTGTGATCAAATGTCTGTGGTTCAGAAAAGTAATCTAAAAACACTAAGATTAACAGAGATCACTGTTCCAAATATACAAGAGCACTCTGACACACATTTAGGGGTATACATGAGTATTGTTATGCTGCATGGCAATTAGGCATAAATGTGGAACAGTTTACATAAATAACTCTAGTGCTTTATTTTCAACCATATCAAGATTTCTCAGCCTATGAAGTCTCAGCCTATGAAGTTGTCAGTATTGATGGCTTCTTTGCATATCACAGTACTTGCTAGTAATCTCTGACCTCCTAGAACTCTTGTGCATTTCAGAGAGTTTCCAAGAGTGCGAATTTCTTTTCCCTAACATTAAAGTTCTCTGTGGTCTACCACTGAACTTTCCAACTCTACATCTGTTTCCTTCTCTAATTCCAGGCTCCTAGGTCCTAAAATCTCTGAAATGAATATGCATTACCATCAGCATCACCTGAGGTATTTTATAAAAACACACATACCTAGTTCTCTCTCCTGAACTATAGAATTAGAATCTCTATGCATGAAGGAAGTACTTAAACCAGCTTTCGGATGTTTCTCATGCAGACTGGAGTTCCAAAATCAGCTGTGTTGTTTTGGAGGTCTTGAAAGTGCAAATGAATTATATCATGCGCCTGAGATGTTTAAATGTTGATCAAGATATTGTGGGAAGAGAGGATACCCAGACTGGTGAGGAAAATAGTGAGAAAAGTCTCAGTATTCAGCTTTCCCTAAGTCTTTCTGAGATTTTTAATGAAGAAATGTGAAGGATGTTTGCATATTATGTGTGTAGTGGACATAAAGCACATGGCACAGAGTATTACCCATAGTAAGTGCTCATTAGTTGTTGCCTTGTGATATTAATTCATTCTTTCAACTAATTTTTAAGTGCCTACAATGGTCAAGCCCTGTGTTAAGCACTGAGACTATAAAGATGAGCAAAAGCAGACATGACTTCCTCTCAAGCAGTATACAATGCATTGGTTAAGACAGACAGTAATCAAATAAATACAAAAACGAATATGACAACTGAGACACACACTAGAAAGGGAAGAGAGAGTGTTAAGGGAATATGTCTAAGAGGGAATTTGATCTAAGCAGAGAAAGGGAACAGAATATGTTCCCCAGAGAAATCCAAAGGAAGAATGGAAGTGTTGGAGAATTGGAGTACTTTAGGCAGAGATCAGCATGTGTTTTACAACCCTGTGGTTATTATAAATGCCTGTGTTCAGTGATTTGCTTCATAAGTCTTTAGACTTACACCCTTTTATAGACTAGAAAACTGAGGTTAATTAATGTGGGCAAAGTCACACATGATTTAGCAGGTGATGAGTTTACAATTAGAAATCCATTTGGTTCCATTTGAAGCTTACGATCTTTCTTTTTTATTTGAACATGAATGTTTTTCAAAGGGTAAATGACAGTAATATCTTCTCAGGCTTTGCTTACAGGAAAGTGTTAGAAATCAAGCATTAAGTGTATAAAGTTAGGAGTACAAGGGAAAGAAAAGAGGAATTTAAAGATACTTTGTTGCATCACAATTTTGTTGTGGGTTGAGAACCAATGGGTATGAATCCCGTTGTGGTAGAAATGGCAATGTGGAAGCATCTGGAGTTTCCATTCTCTTCCAAAAGAGTAATTCAAAGTCAACTCTGTATCTCTGGAGAAATTGTAGATGTTAGTGTCACCATCAAATTCTTGAAAGATAAAGACTGATGATTCTTATCACATCCCCGGTTAGATTAATGCAGAAGACAAGTATATTCTGGAGGATGATGGTGGATTATTATAAGCTTAATCAGGTAGTGAATCCAAGTATAGTTGCTTTTCTTGATGAGGTCTCCTTAGTTGAGAAAATCATTACAGCCCATTGAATCTGTTATGTAGCTATTATACTGGGAAATATTTCCCCACTTTGTCCAGTAAATTAAAACGAACAAAACAAAACAAACAAACAAAAAAGAAGCAGTTTGTTCTTACCTGGAAGGGGAAACACCACATCCTTACTGTTTTGCCTCAGGGTCTGATCAGTTGTCCAGTTCTGTGCTACAATTTTGTCTAAAGGAAATGTGGCTGTATCACTGTTCCACTGAAGGTCATGCTGGTTCACCACATTTATCACACCCTGGGCATATGAGGGGAAAGGGAAGTAGAAGAAACCCTGGAAGTCTTGGTAAGATATCTTTCTAAGTGCCAGAAGAGGAGGATAAAACTCTTGACAATATAGCATACTGTCACTTCTTTGAGGTACCTGGGGAATATCAAGATTTCTTCTTCCAAGTGAAAAACAAGTAGTTATTTATTGAGCCTGTTACCACTAAGAAAGAGGTACAATTCTTTGGAATTGTGTGTGGGGGGGTATGCTTTAGAGGTAATGTATTTTACATCTGCATGTGTTCTATGACTGAAGTTTTCTACAGCAAGCAAAGAGCTCTCTAACTGGTCCAGACAAGCAGTATGCCATTTTACTTTAATGAACTAGCAGAAGTTGTGATGATAAAATTATCTGTGGCAGATTGGGAAGTTTAGTGAAAACAAGTCAAACTCCAAGAGGAGAATCCATAACAGACAGGAAGCAAAACAATTCTCTTTAGGCAAGTAACTATACTCATATTAAGATGTGGCTTCTATTTGTAACTAGTTCAGTAGAGACCTTAGGACCAGGGGATGAAGTGACCTGAGTTGTCCCTGATAAATTGATACTATCATACCTGCCTAGCCATTAAGTTGGGGGGTGCCCAGTAGCTTTCCATCATCAAATGGAATGTCAAATCAGCAGATCCTGAAGGCACAAGAAAGTTGCCTGAATAGGTAGTTCAAGCTCTCAGCATGCCTACTCCTCATTGCCACCCCTTGTGAACCTATATTTGTGGTGACTTGGGGAGTTTGTTCTGACCTATTTATGGAGGAGAAGATTCAAGTCTGAATTGTGAATGGTGCCGCATGATATATCGTGCTCTTGAAGGACAATGGGAAGGACATTTCTGTAGCTGGGCTTAATTTCATAGATACCATATTGTCCTCTTTGGCAGAAGAAAAGGTTTGAGATAAGGAACTATATGACTCATTTGGTAATGACTAAGCTTGACTGGATGAACAGAAAAATTCAAGGATTGGTGACAAGACAGTCTAAGGGGAGGTAAATATTTGGGGGGGATTTTCCTAGAATGGTCCAGAGTGAGAGAATATTTGAGTCTCATGTGAATTCTCATCAAAAATGCCCTACTCCACAGGACAAGATGACCATTCTATGGGTAACAACAAATCTCTTCTCCAGCCACTCCAGTGCTTGTTTATTGAATTAGTTCATTCGACAAGTCAACAAATCTTTACCAAATTCCTACACATTCTGAGCACTGCTTCAGGAAAGGCGTATAGCAATAACAAAAGAAAAAAAGTCCTCACTCTTACGGAACCTTTAAATTCTTCTAGTGGGAAAAGAAATATCAAATAAAAATATACATAATATTTTCAGGAGGTAATAAGTGCTAAGAAGAAAAAAATGAAGAAGTGTTGGTTGATAGAGAGTAATGAGGTGAAATCTTAGATATTGTTTAGGGAATTCTGCACAAGTAAGGTGTAAATGCATCACAGCCAGCTTGGAGTAGTTAGCAAAAACATGCTTGTTTTGTTCAAGAAACAGGAAGGTGGCCAGTGTGACAGCAAGCAAGGGGAAAATTAGAGGAAGCAGAGGCCTGATCACGTAGGGTCTTGTAGACCATGATGAAAACTCTCAATTTAATTCTGAGATGGGAAGACACTAGAAGGTTTCAACTAGAAAAGTAATGTGATATAAGTTATATTTTAAAAGGATCATTAGAATGCCGTGGGGGAAAATAGACTGTAGAGGGTAAGGGGGAAAGAAGGAAACAGGTTAGAAAATATCCAGTGGTTCAGGAAAAGGGATCACAGATTAGACTAGGATGATTGTGGGTAAGGTGGTAAGAAGTGCTTGGATTCTGAATATATTTTGAAGGTAGAACTGACAGAATTTGCTAATGGCTTTGATGTGGGTATGAAAGAAACAGAGGTGTCAAGGATGAATGCAGTGTTTCTGCTGTGAACAACAGAAGCATAAAATTGGCGTTTACTGAGATGAGGACTTTATGAAGCACATACTGTGGGATAGGAAGAAATCCTTTTTAGATATATCATTTTTAAGATTCCTATTAAATAACTGGAGATATTGAGTAGGTAGTTAGTTGTATGGGTGTAGAATTCAGGGAGGTGGTCTGACTTGGTGATTTAAATATGGAATTCCCAGCACATAGAGGAAATTTAAAGCTAAGAGTTGGATGACATCTCTAAAGGGAGTGTAGATAGGGAAATAATGTCTAAGGATAGAGCATAGAGCCCTGGGGCACCCCAGTGATTAGAGGTTGGGTGATGAGAAGGATCTAGCAAAGAGGAGAAGTGAAGGAGGAAGCATGAGCCCAACAGCATGTATATTCCTAACTAGAAATAGAAACATGGCTACCTTGATTGTTTAGTGCCATCTGCAATTAGAGGGTCTGACACTGAGCCCCCTATTTGGTACTAACTCTACAGAGACCTGTCATCTACTTGTAACAGTTTGATTTTATTGAACTCCTTCCATCTTGGAGAAGGCATCAATTTGCCTTCATTGGGGTAGATCATTCTGTGTTCAGATTGCTTTTCCTGCTGCATCATGCTCTTGCTAGAACCACCCAAGGAATTACTACATGCGGTTTACATAGTATCCTACACAACGTTGTTTCTTTCTAAGGAACTCATTTTAGAGTGAAAGAAGTAAGGAGATGGGATTCTGCTCACGAATTCACTGGTGTTATCGTACACCTGATCACCCAGGAGCAGCTGGTGTTCTATCCACATTAGGATGCCCTACTGAAAATTCATGCCAGGTAGGAGAAAATCCTTCCTTTAACTATGTAGCATACGTCTGAATCAACAAGGACATATGGTGCTATTTCCTACATAACTGAAATTCATGGATCCAGGGTCAAAAGCACAGTTGCTTTCACTATTTTAACTGCCTCACAAAATCTTTACTTTCCTTCTTGAAGACTCTGGTTTCTGAATTTAGCTTGAAGTGGGGGAATGCTTCCAGAGATACCAATTGTTTATTTAATTGGAAGTAGAGACTGTCAGCTGCCCATTTCATGCATCTCTGATAACAAGGAGAAAAGAAAAAAGGGGGCTAAAATGTTTGGCTAGGGTGATTAATTCTGACCAAGAGGTGGAAAGAAGGTTGCTGCTATTCAGAGGGGGAAATCAATCCTCTGAGGATATGCCTATTATGACCAACACCAGTGGTAAAATGTACAGGATGACTAGAGCAACTCCATATAGGATCTGTCTAGAATAAACATTTGGATTATCCCACTGAGTAAATCACAAAGAGAAAATTTTTCTCTTAGGTATATTTTGGTTAAAAATCCCAATTCTAAACCATTATGGATGGCCTAAATCTGTTAGAAACAACACACTTTCTATTGCTTAAGAGATAAAGGAGAATATGCATTATTGTTAAAGTTATCTTAGGGAGCAATGATAGTTTCCAAAAAGAAAATCATTTGCTAATGGAGAATGAAACTTAGGGATTTCTGAAATGTCACTAAGAGCATACCACAAAGCAAGGGGAGAAATTAGAAAAAAATTTGTTTATGATTTATTCTATGTTGGAGTTAATCATAGAAATGTTTGATTTGTTGAGTTGAAGCAGACTGATCAATATTTTCACCCTGATTCAATTGCTCTCAGGCATGGAGACACAGTGTTCAATGAGATCTCAAAATCAAAGTATGCAATTTCTCTGTGCTTTAATTTTCCATAATTAAAATAAGGGCAAAGCCTTAACTTCCTTATTTGTCATACCCACAATTATGTGCATTAACCCAAATTTTGTAATTAAAATAAAATTCCAGTTTTGCGACAAGGAATATCTAACTTGAAATTGGTCACTTACATTTTTTCTTTAAAAAAGTAAAGTATGAAACCAGAAGTCAACAAAAAGTAATTGTTCTGTTTTCAAATTTCACATTAGACGTCTTCCCATAGGGCTTGCCTGCAACATTTTCAGTGAAGGACATGTTGCATCTTTTCAGTTATGGCTGGAGGGATTAGAACAGGGATGAGTAGGTAAATGTATTCCACTATGGCACGGTAGTACCTTTGATTTTCCCTTCTAATTTCACTGCCTCTTAAGAGAACTTTACGGTACTGATTAATTAGACAGATAAGTTAAAAACTGATAAGTTAGAAATTGCTTAAATGATTTAGGAAGAATACAAAAGAAGCTTTGGAATATTTTATTTTCTTACTAAAAGACTTAGGGAGATTGGATGGTGAGGGTGAAAGTGAGGTGGGGATGAAATGCAGTGACAGAATCTGGGGAAGGAAAATCTGTAGAGTACTTCCTATTAATAAGTTTTGCTAGCCCTCTCTTACAAATGTTCTCATTTAATCTCATGAGTACTCTGCAAGATAAGTGTTACTATTCTCGATATAAGTTAGGAAGTGGAGACTAACAAAGGTGAAATAATTTGCCCAACTTACACAGTAAGCAATAATGATAGAAGTTGAACTTCACTCTTCTGGCTCGAATAATCAAAGGTAAAGAAGGATGATGAAAGAGATCATGAGTTTTAAGCACATTGCTTATAGAGCTGATCTTATAGAGCTGATAAATGGTCCTGGTATTCATTCTTGGTACATTAACTAGGTGGAAGGTGAGCGACCAACTCATGGAAAGATCCTGCCAAGTAAGGAACTGCAAAATGCTGAATGATTAATTCTCCAAACAAGATAAATGTAGTTTACTGATTTCGTGTGTGTGTGTGTGTGTGTGTGTGTGTGTGTGTGTGTGTGTGTGAATGCAGTGTGTTAGAAGGACTGAATATTAAAATAGCATGTTCATTTGACACATAGATTCTCAACAATAGGGCTTTTGGAAACTGTAAGTCCTCAGCTTTGGAGTTGAAAGAAAGAAATTACTTGTCAAGTATAGTTCTACAAAGATACATTTTCTATAGAAAAATGGACATTCAAAAGTATAGCTTTATTTCACCATGCTGATGTAAAAGGATAGGAAAATGTAATGAACTTAAGGTCCCTTAGAAATTTCTATTTATACAGTTGTATGCATTGAAACGTATCTAAGCAGTCTGTACAAAGAAACCCATTTAATTGTCCTAAACCCTCTTTTTACCTAGTCTATTTGATCAAAGGACCCATTTAACATGGAGCATACATAAGCATTTTGAGGAAAACCAAGTCACAGGAGCACAATTTGAGGAATTATCCTACTCTCTAGGATAATGGCTTTTTTCAGATTCTTTAAGAACTTCCTATGAGTTACACTGAGTTCATATAGGAAACTAGATACTTACTATAATAACTGGAAGGGAGTCAGACACGGTCTCTCCTGATATGCACAACATAGTTTAGGTATAATAGTCAATCTTGAAGTTTCTTTTTTTCTCTCTATTATTCCCTCCTTGTGCCTAACTTCTGCCTATTTTGTTGCAGTTGGTGATCAATACATCAAAGGAAAAAATAGTTTTCAGTGTACATGTCTACATGAAATGGTGAATTTTGTGAATCTTATATTTGGTATCAGATTTCTCTGACCTCTTTCTATAATCTGTGAGTCTGGATTCTGGACAATGTGGAAGACACTAGGGAGTAGTGGAGAATTTGTGTGTAATAGGGTAATTAGGCAACTGAATTTCTTCCCATGAACTCAGGGAGAGCTTCTTCTTGGGATCCTGAAGGGTACACATGAGGCTTCAGGACATGGTACCAAATGGCTAAACAGCATGGGGGAGGGCTGAAGAGTATATAGTGAAACAGATACCCTCAAGCTATTTCTTGGGCAAAATACACAGCCAAATGTTTTTAGAGAACATTGGTAGAAATTAACAGTTGACAAAGACCATATTTGAACTTTTCAGACCAAGAAGCTGACAGTTTTTGAAACGTGTATTTTTAAAAAAATTTTTAATAAAAAAGATTTTCTAGTTTAGATGTTATGAGTGACAGTGATAAATCAGAAGCAATGGAGAACTTGAATTCATTCATTTGTTCCACAAATATTTATTAAGCATTAATTATGTTGCTGGCATGGTGCTGGGTGTTGGCTTAATCTTTGCCCTCAAGGAATTTACAAGGTACAACAGACAGAATGGAATAGCCCAGATAGGTCAGGGACATTTCCTTTTGCCATACATTGCTGAAGGAACTGGAAATTAAAATTAGACAGACATTGGGCTTCCCTGGTGGCGCAGCGGTTGCGCGTCCGCCTGCCAATGCAGGGGACCCGGGTTCGCGCCCCGGTCTGGGAGGATCCCACGTGCCGCGGAGCGGCTGGGCCCGTGAGCCATGGCCGCTGAGCCTGCGCGTCCGGAGCCTGTGCTCCGCAACGGGAGAGACCACGGCGGAGGGAGACCCGCATACCACAAAAAGAAAGAAAAAAAAAATTAGACAGACATTGTATATTAATTATAGATTGTTGTGTGCATTATTTCATACTCAGATTAACAGGTAAATGAAGTTCTCACATGTAGTGCAGTAGTTTAGGATGGCAGAGATTGAGTGCAGCCTATGTAGCCAGAATGTCCAAGTTCACACCTTAGATCTATGACTTAATAGCTGTGTGGCTCAAATTTGCTTGCACAATGAATTACTGAATAATGTTTTCAGCTTAATATTTGGTTGTATTCAACCATGTATGGTGTCCCTCTTTCTATGCAGGACTGTCAGTTGCAATCAGGCCCTGTGTCTGGGTATAGTGTAAAAATGTGTGAGGACCAGAATACCTTCTCTCCCTCACTGTACCAAATATTGTCACTATTATTTCAGTTCAGTTAAAAAGCCATTGATTGAACACATGTTATGTGCCAGGGACTATATTAGGTGACTATTAAAATAAACTTCTTGTGTTAAGGAAATAATTCTCAGGAAGCCTGGGATGAGGTACATGTTTTTGGACTCAGAAGAATAATGTATGAAGTGGTTGGCATTTCCCTTTTCCATGGCACTGTTAGTCATTGGGTGTGGCTATACTCTAGAAGCCTGGGGTTGAGGACTGAAGAGCGGAGAAAGCTGGACAGTGGCACCTAGAATAAGTTGTGGAACCTTGGCGGCCAACAAGGAGCTTGGGGTTGAGCATCTGACTTAGGTTTGGCAGGAAGTGTGCAAGATAAACTTTGCTGATGACCAAGTTTAGGTCTTATTGAAGGGAGAGGAAAAAAACTTGTAGCATGTGTTTTATAAACCTGTTACTTTAATCACCTTTTATGCTTTGGTTTTAGGTTTTAGAGTAAGAGGCTTGAGGATGTCAGAAAAACATCATAATTCAATGATTTTTGTTCCTGCCATTTTCCACCCCATTTGGAAGTCATAATAGCCCATTTCTAGAAGCTGCTAATTCTTAAAAGAAAAAAAAGTTTAAATTGCCGTTGATTACACTGACCTAGGAATCTCCTAATATCTAATTCTTGCATGAAAATGTAGCTAGCAAGATGACTCCTGCTGGCTTATAATATGCTTATTTAAAAAACCCACTTATCAGGCACAGAGCCTTGATGTGGATATTTGAACATGATTAAAATGAATTTGTAAGCCAAGTCAGTCTGTCAGACGTTTTCAGTTTAAATGTTCTGATGGGTGATAAGACTCAGCATGAGGGCATCCAAAATTGTCTTGTGAAATTTTAAAAAGTCAGCGAAAGAGGCTAGAAAAATTTTGACATTTAGTTAATAATCATTGCTTAATTGGAATTTAAAATTTCAGGTCAAGAAAGGTTTTGATTTTCTAAATTTGGATTTTACTACTTAAAAATCAAATATCATTCCATTGGCTTTTTTTTTTTTAATGACAGAGGTTATGTATTTTACCACAGATCACCTATGGAATGTTGGAGAGGTCAATTCAGTAATAATATAAGCATTTTTACCTCAGTTTCTGGGGTGAACCACACTACAAATTTCTCCTAAATAAATACAGGTAGCTTGAGGCCATTCTAATGCCAGGCTGTTTTAAAAGGTGCATTTTTTTCTATTCTAACGAATGTTTCAGTTTTCTTGGAGCACAATGCTCTGGTGCATGACCTTCTACTTGATAACGATGTTCCACTGTAGCTCCTGCACAGGGTCATTACACAGGCTTATTGCTAAAGCCGGAATGGCCTATAGCTATTTGGAGGTCCACAGCCAGCTGATTGCTAACCCAACCCTGCCTCAGTTCAAGGCTTAAAGGAGCTCTGTGTTGCTGCCTTCCTAATTCCTGCAGTCCCAATGTACTGTCACCAAGGCTGTGGCATCCTTAATGCTATCAAGTAGGCATATAAGAGAAGTAAATAATTCATAGGAGATGGCAAGGATGATCATGATGTAGGCTCTTTGCAAATTAGGGAGTACCTAATATGCAACACAGATTTAGAAATCAGGTTTGGAGATAGGTTCTTTTTTTTTTTTTTTTTTTTTTGCGGTACGCGGGCCTCTCACTGTTGTGGCCTCTCCCACTGCGGAGCACAGGCTCTGGACACGCAGGCTCAGCGGCCATGGCTCACGGGCCCAGCCACTCCGCTGCATGTGGGATCCTCCTGGAACGGGGCACAAACCCATGTCCCCTGCATCGACAGGCGGACTCTCAACCACTGCGCCACCAGGGAAGCCCTGGAGATAGGTTCTTAATGATTCTTTCACTTTGTCTGGATCTTTCCCTAGCATTCTGAGTTTAACCTTATTAACTTTAAGCCAATGCCCAACTGCTCAATAATAATTTCTCCTTGCTTGTTTATAGTCTTTCTGAAATATCTATAACCTCTTCCCCTTTACATTTTTGTTTTGCCTCTCAAAATACATTGAAGTATCATTCAATAAGATTTTTCATGGGGCTGTCACTACATGCAGAGCTAGGTATTGAATGAAATGTAGAATTAACTAAGTATCATCTAGTTGGAGATATTAGATTTACATATGTGAAATGTTTAAATAACAAGGCAGTATCAACCACTGTGAAGGGTCTGAGACTTTACCATACTTATAAGCTTACAAGTTGCCCTGTCACAGTTAGTTTCATGAATACTGGCAGAAGACCTGAGACTCTTAGGTCAGAGAACAAGGACTTCATTACTTACAGAACAGAAAGCTACATGAGCATTAGCATATTTGAGTCAGTTCCCCTTGCCTCAAAGTCCCAAGGAAGTGATATAAATGGGCCAGATGAATGCCTGCACACTCACTGGGTTTTGATATAAGAAAGTAACCCTATGTTTAGGGAACCTGATTTTTTTTTTTTTTTTAAAGAAGATGTTGGGGGTAGGAGTTTATTAATTATTTTTGCTGTGTTGGGTCTTCGTTTCTGTGCGAGGGCTTTCTCTAGTTGTGGCAAGCGGGGGTCACTCTTCATCGCGGTGCGCGGGCCTCTCACTATCGCGGCCTCCCTTGTTTCAGAGCACAGGCTCCAGACGCGCAGGCTCAGTAGTTGTGGCTCACGGGCCTAGTTGCTCTGCGGCATGTGGGATCCTCCCTGACCAGGGCTCGAACCCGTGTACCCTGCATTAGCAGGCAGATTCTCAACCACTGCACCACCAGGAAAGTCCTGATTTTTTTTTTTATAATAGGCTGTAAGCATGCTTGCTGTTTGCTTCAGAGAGAGACACTATCTCTATTTTCCAGAGTTGTTCACTGTGCAATCATCTTTGAAAGGATAGTCCAGAACAAAGAACAGTCAGTGTCTCTGCTTATAAGATATGCAAAAATGCAAAAGATCTATGGAGAGCTGCTTCCCAACAGGCAACAGCTCTCAAGATGAGTCACCTAAGCAGTACTTGCTAGAGAAGTTCAGAGAAGGGGGCAATGAGTTCGATCTTCAAAACCAAACTCACATTACTTTAGTTCAGAAAGGTTTTAGAGAGAAAGTTAACATCTAGATATCTTTGAAAGGTGGGTAATATTCGGAAGGATAAAGAAAAGGGCAGTTGTACTTCTTTTGAGGAACACAGTATGAGTATGAGGCTGATAGGTTATGAGGATGCATTGATTCAGCCCTATTGCTTGTTAATCATCTGCAGCCATTCTGATTGGTTAGTGTCCATTCTGTACTTATTGTTTAGAATTTTAAATAGTAACAGCCATAGTAGTTGTATGGTGTGGGTGTAGTATGGTCTCACTGTTGCAGCTGGTTATCCTTCAATTAATGTCACCAGATAAAGTCCTCTATTTTTATTTGCTAAATCTGGTAACCTTATCTCCAGTACAGTAAGGCTAGGTCTCTATGGTGCAGGAGCTCAAATCCAAACTGTCATTTACTTTTGTAGGTAAAGGGGAGCCATTAAAGGTACTTGGGCAAGGCATTATATAAAAAGAATTGTGTTTTAGCAGAATAAAAATGATATCGTGTGCTGGGATAGATGATGAATCAGATCTTCCTGCATACCTAGAGAATTCCTGTATCTCTACTTTGGAGTACAGGTGGAAAAAATGTATCCTAAGTTTAGGAGATGAGTGATTTAAGGTTGGGTTTCATGGAGACAGAGAATAGATTCCATGGATGTTCTGTTAATAACACGTAGGGGAGCTATGCCCCAAAGCATGGTTGTGACATGCATGACCTGTAATTGCTCTATGAGTGTTGATGTGGAATGTGTCCCTAGTGATGCAACTGAGTGGCAGAGGCCAGAGATGGCTGGAACCCTTTTATTCTCTAGTCTGCTCTGAATTGAAAGAGTTAGAGGCAGGGAAACTTACCAGAGTGGCCAGTAAGGTATATGATTTCTATGCGTTGTTTAATTTGTGTTAGGATGTGAGCCCCCCCCCAAAAAAATGGGGAAAAAAAGGAGTTTTCACACATTAGGATGTAGATTTGGGTAAACTTTCATTTACAGAAAGGCCATGGGTTTTGGTGCCAGGGATATTGATGAGGAGAACTAGGATAAGTAAAACAATGGTGAGGAACTGAGCAGAGGGTAGCAGCTGAGGAAGGGGGTGATGAGAAATCAGGATGTCTTACCAGGATGAGGTAAGGTACACAGTAGTATAACAAGAATACTGAAGGGATAGAGAAGCAAAAGCAAGTAGACGGGGTAGCTCTAATATCCTAAATATTAGAATGATGGGGCTTTATTAAACATAATTTTGTTTTCTCTGGGTTTCAGTGGGGGCGATTCAGATGGAATTTAGGTCTTTTGTTGTCTCCATTTGGAGAGAGCTTATGATCCTTCATGGTAAGTAGAAGATAAAACAAATAATAAGGCAGTTTAAATTTTTTTCTGAAAAGTGAACAAAATAAATCTGTTGACGCGAGATTTGGTTTATTTTTCATTTGACATAGAGAACAGGTGCTGTAAAATACACTAACAGGTAATATTGGGGGGATTTTAGTATAACTGCTAAAAGTTATAAGCAAAGGAAGACAAAGGCATACATATGAAAAGGATGTTGTCATAGAAGTTTTGGTTGAAGCATGGAGAAAATTAGTGCCATATTTCACAGTGAGGTACAAAACCATGATGCAAAAACTTCAAAGGAGGTATTTATTCTAACTTCAAAGCAAGATTGAATTTTGACCATTATATAAGAGTAAATAATTACTCTACTGCAACTGTATTGGGAGACTTGACCATAGAGCTTTTTATTTAAGAGGCACCAGAAAATGTCAGCGGGCCTTCCAGGAAAGATGTGGCCCATAGCGTGTACTTTAAGAGATAGTAAGAGACAGAAATAACTTTCCTTTTGTTATATATTGTAAATCATGATTGTTGAATGTAATGATTGCACAGTTAATCTGGCAATCTGAAAGGTAGAATCTGTGAAAGAGAATTGATAGGGTTCCGGAAGTTTGGTGGACAAAACATATGGTATAAGAGTAACATTTGTAGAGTCAAGCATGTCTAAAAAGTCTGATTTAAGTAGGCAAAAAGGAAAGCAGGTTTTCTCAAGCACCCTAATATTTTCCAAACTTATCAATGGGTGAAGCTTAATTTTTATTAAGAAAAAAATAAGTAAAATTGGTTATCTTGTATGTCATATTGGAATTTAGGGTTCAAAATAGCTGGATTGAACTCAAGAATATGTTAATCAAAATGAAAAATATAAAAAATATCATTGGCCAACATTTACCCCAGGCATATAAGGTATAAAAATAAGGAAAAAACTTTTTTTTCTCTATGTATAATATACATCAAGGACTTCACCAAATATAGGACATGGAGAACCTTTAAATAATTCATCTAACAGACTAGAAAGTGTATTCCAGTTATTTATTTTCTTCTTAAAAACGTTATGTGTTTTCAACTTTTCTAAAATGAAAATGTATTCTTTAAAAATAAATATTAAAACATTCTAGGTTTCTTCTCCAACATGAGGAATCAGATGGCTTGTGGGTAATTGGGAATATTGACTGACATGGTAGCTGTGAATTACTGAGACAGTGACTAGTCCCAAAGAGCAAGTACACTCTTTGCAGGGTCAGTGCTTTCTGTCCGGAGTACCTTGTCTGGCTTATAATGAAAGGAAGGGCAGGAAAATTTCTCCGGGATGGATCATCTTTTCTCCTGTGTGTCTTGACGGACGGTGACACATAAGACTGTGTTTTAGCCACAGGAAATGAAGAAAAAGGCCAGAAAGAGGGACAGCAAGCTGGGGAAGTCAGAAAACTAGGCTAAGTCACAGTGGTTTGCCCAAACACGTTGCAAGCAAGCCACCCACCAAGTAGCACTGCATGGCTATAGTGAAATCTGTATAGTAGAACACCAGCATCATGCCCGGAACAGAGAGGCTTTTTCAGTTGGAGTCCGAACGCAGAGCATCTGTCACAAAGTCACTTGTAATTAATTCTGCCTTTAAATTAGCAGCTGTCTTAGAACATTTTGCTGGTGGGTGGGTTGAGGATGAAGACACATTTAGAGTGTAATGGATTGAACTTGTCAGTTTTAGGGTCACCACAGTATCCAGGATTGTGCTTGTCTGAGGGCTGCTCATGTTTATAGAAGTGGTCATGACCTGTTTTTGAAATCTTTGATATTTTCTTGGCAAAGACTAGAGAGGCAGCTATTTCAGTGAAGAATTTAGCCCATCAAATTCTTCTAATTCCTCTTTCTTTTTCTCCTACTTGTATTCACATAATTTGAAGGAAACCTGATTCCATTTAGAACAATCATTGTCTCTCTATTCTGCCAATCCCTGGGGTGATGGATACTTATTCTTTTCCCCACAGCACCGTTTGACTCACTATAGAGGGGGATAGCAAGACTACTTAATTCAGGTGTCCTCAGTTGCAGAGTAGAAGACTCTGGTGGTCATGGTGAGAGCAGGCCGCCACTTTTACAAGTCTTCAGAGTGGACAGATGTTGCTAACCCTCCTCATGGCCTTTTGCTTCTGACTGTCTGCCTCCTTCTTTGATTTCTAATATTTGTGTTCAGATGTAACTTGCTGGATTAGCACTTGATGACTTGAGTTTCATACTTGGGTGTATCCCATTTTATTTGTTTTTTAGGACATGATTTGAAGCTTGAGCACGAGTAGTACCTCCTTTATCCACTAACCGTAAATAAAGAACTGTTTTTCCAGAAGATAATAATCATAGGAGCTAACATTTGTTAAGCTCTTATTATGTGTTAGCACTTAGCTAAGTACAAGTGTGGCGGGCAGCCTCAAAGATAACCCCCAGTGATCCTGTCTCCTGGAATTCATGCATTGCATAATCTCTTCTTTCAAGTGCGGGCTGCATTTAGTGACCGTGACATGATATATGTTTGTTGTTTTTAGCCACTATGTTTTGGGGTAATTTGTTACACAGCAATCAATAACTAATACAACTTTAGATATATTATTTCCTCTTTCTAACAATCTAGTGATGTAGGTATTATTATTGCTATTACAAAGAAACATTTTGAGAGGTTAACTACCTTGTCCAAAGTAATACAACCCAGGTGAAATAGGGACTTAAACGTAGATCTGCCTGACTCCAAAGTTGGTTCATAGAACTGTTCAGCCATTCTGTCTCGGGTAACAGAAGTTTTAAACATTAATGCATAAATAAAACTTAGGTTTTCCTCATTCATCAGAATGTTGATGCCACTGAAAACCTCTCTGCCTTGCAGAAATATAGGTGGACGTTGTTCTGAACCTTGATTCTGGTTGTAGCTAGGAAGGGACGACTGTTCATGTGGGGTCCATGGCATTATTTCACCCCCAGGCCCTCTGGTTCCCTCTCTGCCTCCATTACTGGCAGCCCTCTAGGAAACGTGGCTCTTTTCTCTCCCCACTCCTGTCCTGCTTTGCTCTTGGCAATCAGCCTCACTTTGCTACTGATGAACTGTAGCTCACAAGAATTCTGGAGAAAACACATTTTCCCTCCAGTGGAGTTATAAATATAACCAAACTCACCTTAATGATGATGTTAGATTAAGATGTTCCCTAGAGGTATTGCTATACTTTGAGTCGTATTTTCCCCACATCAAGGACATCAGATTGTTGCTTCTTTGATAGTTTTTCTGCTTTGATGTATTTTTTTTTATTCTCCTTTATCTTAAAACACTTTCTTTACAGCCTGGGATGAATTGTATGATTTGTATGTAAAGGAAAAGTAGATGGACTGTTAAGTAAGGGCTGAGGGTTGTTTTCTGTTGCATGTGCTTGTGGACATTTTTTTTTTCCAGTAGAGGGTACATGTTCACAGCTTTGTTCTGAATGACCAGGACAGCCAAAAGTTCATTTTCACCTAAGTGGGTTATTACTCCATTTTTCATTTCATTTCACGTTACTTGCAAATATGACCACATTCTCATTTTATTCCTGGATAACTGCAACAGCTCGTAACTATTCTTTCTGCTAGCATTGCATTCCTCTCCAGTCCAGCCCTTCTGTGGCTACCCAAAGAGCTTTTCCAAAACCCCACTTATATCATAGTGTAAACTGATGATGGCCTCCAACATATCTTTATGAAATAACCTGAGAACTCTTCCTGGGGTTAAATGTAAATTTTTTAAATAAACTAAAATAGAATGTTTAGAGTGAGGACTTGACAAATTAAAGTTGGGCTGTGTCTATTAGAAATTATCAAATAGGTTTATGATGACTGTACCACTAATTCTGATGTATATTAAATTACATTCAAGTGTGAAAATGAGCAGTAAAAACTGATTTCTTGTTGAATGATAACCTCTAATATAATGAAAGTCATTTAAATGTCAATATAAATATTTTAATTAATACATTATGTTGCTTGAGTTATGTGAGTAGTAACAAAAGTAACACTGGTGATAGTGATAGTAGGTAGCTTGACGGAATACCTACAGTGGGACACTGTGACAAGAACCTTATATGGATTGTCTCTTTTGATCCCCAAAAAACCCTATGATGTAGGTACTAATACCATCCTACAATTTATAGCTTATTTTAATTTCACAAATTAGCTCACTGCTTTTTTTCAAATTCTAAGTTACTATCAGTCCTATTTTTATCAGTCAATAAAAATTTCATGTTTCTTGCTTGTCTCTTACAAGCACGTGCAATACAGTGGTTTAGGGAAATGAAATATCTTCTATCATGAAATATTATACTTCTCTAAATCAAGATTTATTATAGCTGTTTGAAGCTTCCACCTGGGGGAATTTTCTGTCTTACAAGTCAAAGAACTTCTGTTTGTTCTGCCTAGTTTAGCTGTTCTCTCTACTTTGCTGGATAAAATAAAAAGATGTGACAAAAGGAGACCTTAATATCCATAAATCCATCTCTACAAAAGTGAAAATCGGTAGCTTTTATGATTCCTTGGCAAAGGGCTCCTTTTAGAAGGGAATAGCAATTATAAATAATACTAATAGCTGTGGCTCTAGTAATAGTAGTCCATTTGTCTTAGAACCTTTTTTATAACTTTTATTTTTCCAAGTGAACCAAGATAGAATGAAGTTCATAGTGTTTCTATTATAGTTGTAGTGTAAAATGGGTCAGGAAGAAAAAAATGACAGTAATTTTTCTTGCCTATTAAAGTATACTATAAAGAGCCATCAAGCATGAGTCATTATAATGTTCTTAAAGTTCCCAAATCTCTACTACTTCTTGTTTGATTTAGAACAATCACTTTGAGAGGTAACTTTAGATAAAAACAACAGCAAGATCAATAGACCCCAATCTGTTATAAACAATTACTTTTGGGTATGTGGTCAAATAAAAACCAATCCTCCCAAATATATCCTTCCCCCAAACAAGTCCCACTTGTAGGATCATGTGGTTGAAATAATTCAGAGAAAACTCAAAATTAGTCTTGGTTAAACATATAAAATATATAAAGAAATCAACATATTCAGCACCAGTCACAACACTATTAGTTCTCTCAATTTCTTTTCTTTTCTTTTCTTTCTTCCTTCCTTCCTTCCTTTCTTTCTTTCTTTCCTTCTTTCCTTCCTTCCTTCTTTCTTTCTTCCTCTTCCTTCCTTCCTTCCTTCCTTTCTCTCTCTTTCTTTCTTTCCTTCCTTCCTTCCTTCCTTCTTTCTTTCTTTCTTCCCCTTCCTTCCTTCCTTCCTTCCTTCTTTTCTTTTCTTTTCTTTTCTTTTCTTTTCTTTTCTTTTCTTTTCTTTTCTTTTCTTTTCTTTTCTTTTCTTTCCCATGCCTTGTAGCATGTGAGATCTTAGTTCCCAGACTAGGGATCAAACCCACACCCCCTGCATTGGAAGCACAAGGGAGTCTTAACCACTGGACCACCAGGGAAGTCCCAGTTCTCTCGATATCTATATTTAGGTGCACAATACAAAAGTAATACGAAATAAGAATGTCAAATCAAAGGATGCATTTCAATGAATGAAAAAATAGTAAAACAACTACTAATTTAGGTACTTTGTATCTTCCATGGTTAAATACCTTTAGTAGTCTCTTTGCTTGTGCATGCATATGTTCATTTGCCCAATTACTTGTGATTACTCTTAAATAATCACTTGGTGTTATGTTATTTCAGCTAAAATCAGGCAGTGATTCAAGGTAGTAGGAAAATAATTCAAATAAATAATAAACAATTTTTGAGTGATTTTGACTGTTCATATTGCTGTAGTGTACTCAATTAATTTAATAAAGGTAGCAAATCAGAAGGCTCACAACCCACCAGCCTTTACACAGTCTTGAGAGGCTTATGTGTTTTGTTAATAGTGTGTATTGTCAACTCAGAATCAATGGAATTAAGAAACATCTTTTTCCAACTTAGCCTACTCTTGCAATATCCATATTATCTATATGTTTATCTGCACTTAAGTCCCTCTCCTGAACTTCCAGGCTTGGTACCTTAGTTTCAATTTGGATTAACTCTTCATCCTTATTCCCCACCTAGTGCCACAGTTTTGTCAGTGCTTGCTTTATCATGTGCCTCACATCCCCTTTTCCTCATTTTAATCTCATTAGTTCAGAATCTTATCAAACCACGTTATCATAATTTTGCATAAAATTGTTTAATATAACCCTGTAACAAATAGGATAATATCCAAAATCTTTAGGCTGGCATTCAAGATATTTATAAACTAAAGGAAAAATTGTTCTGTCTGACTTCCCTTTAATTTCTTTCACATTCTACTCCAACTAACTTTATCTTATAGCTGTCTTGGAAAATGCAATTCTCTGTCCTGCCTCTGTATTTTCACTTCTGATATTCTCTTTGTCCTTTCTAAGACCTCATAACCTCCTCAGATCATTCCAATTTATAATAATCATTCCTGAGTTTGAAGTCAGATAATCTGTTTTCTCAACTTCACTGTTACTCTGTGCTCTTCTTCAGGACAGGACCATACATGTATTTCTTTATGTCTCTCCTTTGAGCATATTTAAGGAGCCTTTAAATATCATCAAATTTTTTAAAAGTGTTCAGTTGAAGCTACTTAGGAGAATTCGATACACTGAATGTTATTATTTCGAAAGACATGCTGTGACACCCTTTCTACCTTTCTCAGACCCCAGTCCCCTACCAACACAGAGGTATATCACGTAGGCTCTCTTATATGTGGATTATGGCACTCAGAGTTGTGAGGATTTTTGCTAATGAAACATTTCAGCAGAGCCCTTGATTCTATAGGCAAGTTATTTCTTCTATGTCCACCACAGAATTAATAGCAAGGACAGTACTGTTTTGGTTGAATATGTATGTGGAACAGATTTATCTACAATTAACAAAAGTTCAGAGGCTAAAAAAGAACAAGATTTTAGGGAAAATGAGTCTAAATTAATGAACTTTTCATGGTATTTATTTTGCACCTATAAATAGTGGCATTACATTTTTTCCTGAACCTTTGTGTATGGTTTCAAATACTCTGGATAATCTGATACCTACTAATAAAAAAACAGTCTTTCCAAATGTCTCCATAAATTATCAAAATGTCCCCAAATTTTTCAGTATTTCAGAACTCAAAAATATATCTCCTAAACAACCTCTTGAACACAGAAAATAATTTGACCACCTGTACATATGTACAGAAAATACAGTTATTGTTCATACTGGCTCAGGGGTTCCAAATGGACCAGATAGATAGATGATTAAAATAGAAAGTTTAAAAATAGCTGATGTTTAAAATAGGTCTAAATTCAACTAGATCTAAGAACCCAGACCTAGAAGATAGAAGAAACAGAGTATTGCTTTTGGTTCAGAAATTGTATTGGGTAAGAATGTCTCATTCCAGTAAGTTTAAGTCTGCATTAGTTATTGAATTTGACAATTTGAAACAGTAAGTTATAATATAACATAGCAGAAATACTATAATTTTCTAAAATAAAAAATAGAGGGGATGTAATATATAGATTAAAACAAAGAGTTTCTGTTGATCCATAGGCTGTAGATTTATTCTGGAATCTTTCCTCTGAATAGTTAATGGGGTGAAGGTGGGAGGGGAGGGGTGTGACCCACGGGGTAAAGGGAAAATAGTTCTTGGAAGACAAACTGATCTATGTTCCAGACCTAGCTCTACCACGTAATAGATAAATATCCTTGGGAAAACTACCTAACTTCTTATTATATATCCTCACTTATAGAGTGAGTATTCTAATATCTCCTTCGCAGAGTGATAATGAGGATTCAATGAAATAATACATGCAAATTACATAGCACTGTGCCAGGCACCTAGGCACTTTTATTACATTAGCTCCTTGCCCTTCCCTTAGTAATAAAAATAATCTAGTCATCAAATAATATTGTGGGAGAAAGGATTTTATTGTTTTTAAGGACGAGGTATTTAGATTACTGTTAAGAGAATAATGATATAATATATAAATGTATGAGCGTTTGCTCCCCCATATGCCTATCCAATAAAAATATAATATGAGACACACATATAATTAAAATTTTTCTAGTAGCTGTATTTAAAAAAGTAAAAAGGAACAAAGGAAATTAATTTTAATATATTTTATTTAACCTTATATTTCCAAAATATAATTTCAACATGTAATTAATGAACATTACTAAGGAGACATTCTACATCCTTTTTTGTAATAAGTCTATGAAATCCAGTTGTTTTTCACACTTACAGCATATCTCAGTTCAGAATAACCACACTTCAAGTGCTCAATAGCCCCTGTGACTAGTGGTTGCTCTATTGGAATATGCAGACCTATGTACTTTTTGTTGAAGAAAAAGGGAAGAGGACATAACTCTGTGAACTGAGGACTTATTCCAAAAGAGGTTGTTTTAAACTGATAGGAGACTGTTCATACTGGTAGAAGCTGGTAGTGTTAACTAAACAGAGTATCCATCAGGGCTTTTACTTTCAAGTGACAGAACCACCTCTGGTTAAGTTAAGCAGAAAACCAGATTTATTAAGGCTATTAGTTGGTTAACAATTGCTGGGACTGCTAGAAAACTAGACTTGGAGAATACCTAGTCAGAGACAGAGTCCAAATCATTCTGCAGAACTGGTACATCAAGACAGCACTGCTGAGAATGTGTATCTGTACTGGAACTGCCTCCATGATCAATGCTGGACAATAGAGATAATGCTAGAACTCTTTCCATTGCTGCCACCTTTGGAAAATGGATGCAACTGCTGATTTTATTGCCAATATTGAGAGAATGGATTTTGTACACTCCCTGCTTCTTTGCATCCCAGACTCTAAGCCAAGGTCTAGTGTGTGTGTATCTTATCGGTAGAACCTAGATCATGTGAAAGCTGGGGAAAAAAATATTCAGTTCTCAGAGTGAGCAGTAGTCACTGCCTCTCATCAAGAGTCATGGAGTAGGGGATTCCCCACGAATAGAGTTGGGTGGGGGTAGGGAGATTGTTATAGTCCAAAGAAAGACAACATTCACCTAACAAGCTTGGGTTTTCTAGCTATCGAGTGGGATAGGATGAAGGCTCCTGAAGAAGATTAAAATTTTTAAATGAATATTAAAATATTACATATATGTAACACCTTTTCTTTCCAATATAATTGTAATACCCATGAAATTTGTGACTTTGTTTCATGCCGAAAATATAACATGAGGGGATTTTAAAAAGCTGTGAAAATGTGTTTACTTGACCTTCATTTTTTTTAATGGAAAGATGAAGTTCTAACATAGCATTTAGAAACCAGAGTAAATACATAGGAGTAAATGTTCTTATTTTGATATTGAAAGTAATTTAAATACTGAAGACAGAATGTATAGGAACCTGAATAGGCTAATAAATAACACCCTTTTTCTCTGCCTGAGTGTAGACTGTTGGAGATATAGTTACAGGCAGATGAAGATGAAAATGTCATTACTTTTTTTTTTTTTTTATAAGCTTGATCCTTTCAAGGCTTTTTGTTTTGTGAAGATGTTGGGGGTAGGAGTTTATTAATTAATTTATTTTTGCTGTGTTGGGTCTTCGTTTCTGTGCGAGGGCTATCTCTAGTTGTGGCAAGCGGGGGCCACTCTTCGTCGCGGTGCGGGGGCCTATCACTATCGCGGCCTCTCTTGTTGCGGGGCACAGGCTCCAGACGCGCAGGCTCAGTAGTTGTGGCTCACGGGCCTAGTTGCTCCGCGGCATGTGGGATCTACCCAGGCCAGGGCTCGAACCCGTGTCCCCTGCATTAGCAGGCAGATTCCCAACCACTGTGCCACCAGGGAAGCCCAAAATGTCATTACTTTTATTGCTAGTGTGAAGAATGTGGCTTAAATAAAAACAAATTAGGTTTCTGATGCCTCCCAGATGGAGACCTACCTGGTATCACTGCCTCACACTCACTGATTTGGGTGGCTAGAGAAGAAAAGAGACTAAATCCTCAATATTTCAGACACATAATAGGAGTCTCCATCTGATTTGGAAACGTGATCTACTAATTTCTTCCCACAGAATACTGGGTGAGCAGTAGCCATGAGCAGTGAGGAAGTGGTAGTGCAAAAGCCTAGGAGCCTTACTCTACCTAAAATCTCTCTCTATAGGGAATCATGAAGAGTGAGGGACAAATATTCCCCATAACATTTCTAACTTTTTGTGCCTCTAAACCATTTGGCTTGGCAATTAGCCTGTGGTTTCCCAGGTATGTGACTATACAGATGTGCTCTGACTTCCATGAAGGCAGTCTCTTAATTCCAACAGGGCTCTGCTATGCAGCTTTCTGGAACCACTGGTGAGCAGTGTAGACTTTGGTCCAGAAGGCTCTAAAAATGAGTGAGAATGGTACGTTATTTAAATTAATTCCAGGACTTTGCCCTACCCAGTGCTTAGAGGTCACCTTATTCTATTTCTCCTCTTACATAGTATCTAGACACATGGCCTACTGGAGCTCACCAGAGTGTATACAATGAGATTGTACAACAGCATAAGTATACTCCAATAACAGAATGCCGCCAATATAGAGGGACCCCAAATTTGAGTATCTGTGCTATGCTATCATCAAATTGCCAGGAGAAAATTAAAGTTCAAAGATTGAAAACACAAAGAAATTAAATTCCAGAATTCTCAAGTTAAATTCCGAAACAATTGAAGTCCCAAATCAAATTCTCTTGTCCTTGTGAGTTATAAATCCAATGAATTAAAGTGCAGTTTTTTTCCTCTACCACTTCTTATATAATGGGAATTTTTAAAAACCAGGGCCTTGAGGCCCACATAGTGGCTGTCTCTTTATACATCTGTCCTGGGTTAAAACATTGGCCTTCAGTCCAGTCCCCAACATAAAGTCATGTATCTCTTTTAGAAGAAAATATGTGGCTAGTGACATGATAAACAGTAAGTAGGATCAAACAACTCCCAGTCACACTTTATAGATAAGGGTTTATTTTTTTTTTGGTTTTGGGTTTTTTTTTGGCGATGCCACATGGCTTGTGGGATCTTAGTTCTCCTACCAGGGATTGAACCCGGGCCCCACAGCAGTGAAAGTGCTGAGTCCTAACCACTGGACCACCAGGGAATTCCCTAGATAAGTTTTTTTAGATGACATATTGTTACATTTTCCCAGTTAAAATGAGGAATCAATCTCTCTTCATAAAAATGAGGGTGCCACTATTCCAGGGCAGTGTCTGTAGCCTTTTGTTTTAGAATTTGCCTGGCATACCAAGGAAGCTTAGGTCATTTACAGTACAACTGGCACACTGGACACCAGTTGAAAGATTGAAATTTTAGCCTGAGCTTTCTCGGGTAATGGTTATGTTACAGATAATAAAACACATACACCAAAAAATATGGTACAAACCCAGCAAAATTTCCCAGGCCTCCAAATACCTGCAGGGTGTTTAATAAGGCACTCTCCTCATATCCTAGGTGTTCTTTTATACATCCCAGTATCTACCATTCATTTTGAGGAATTATCCAAATCAAGTCCTCCCCGAATGCAGTGATCTCATCCCTTTGGATCAGAGGCCCACATGGCATCATTTAAGAGCACCCCATTGCACCTCTGTGAGGTTCATGTGCTCCAAGCCACCAGTAAACCCTATGTAGTACTATGATATAGGGCACAGTCTATATTATATGGGTGGTTCCTAAAAATTATGTGATTTTACATTCTGTACCTTTATTTCTCAGTCTGATAAATTTTCATGGCCACAGTTCAAAATGATCAAACAGCTATTATTAAGAAACACATTTCACAATATTTGTGTTATGTTTTCTTTCCTCTTCTTGTGGAGGTAGAAGTCAAACTGGAATATTTGAAGCATTATTTTAATGATAACTAACGAGTATTATAGGAAACACACTAACTTATGATCCTCTCCCTTTTAAGACAGAAAGAAATGTCAGCTACAGTTTTTCCTTTTACATTTTTTTTTTTTTTTTTTTCTGTGATACGCGGGCCTCCCTCTGTTGTGGCCCCTCCCGTTGCGGAGCACAGGCTCCAGACCCGCAGGCTCAGCGGCCACGGCTCACGGGCCCAGCCGCTCCGCGGCATTGTGGGATCCTCCCAGACCGGGGCGCGAACCTGGTTCCCCTGCATCGGCAGGCGGACGCGCAACCACTGCGCCACTAGGGAAGCCCTCCTTTTACATTTGATACAAGTGAACAGCTGATGAAATCACACTCACCCATACTATCAAAAAGTGTACCTATCTTGAGAAAAGACCAACTGGAAGGCCCTGAAGACTTGAGTATCTTCTCTGAACAGGTGTCAACTAATCTGGGGGCACATTTACAAATGGCATCCTGCTGTCAGCCCCTGACACCTGGTTGTTTTTTCTAATCTTCATGGGAAAAGTTTCCATCCACTGGGATAATTGTAGCTTTTTAACACATTTCACTGTAATTAGTGAATCTGTATGTCAGTGTTTTTTAGTGTATTCCCTGATTGAATTGGAGACCGTTTTAGTTCTCCCCATGACCCGTCAAAGATAAAGAATTTGTTTACTGTAAATTGCACACCACTCACTCCTATATGCCATCTGCCGCACTTAACTACACAGAGCTACAACTTTCTAATAATAGCTCTTTGAGCTCAAGAAAAATCATCAGAGGTGTTCATCATACATGCTAAGGGAATATTTACTTCTCTCTATCAACCTTTTACTTGCTTTTTTTCTTAAATAAATTTTATTTATTTATTTTTGGCTGCGTTGGGTTTTCGTTGCTGCATGTGGGCTTTCTCTAGTTGCGGCGAGCGGGGGCTACTCTTTGTTGCAGTGCGCGGGCTTCTCATTGCGGTGGCTTCTCTTGTTGTGGAGCAGGGGCTCTAGGCACACAGGCTTCAATAATTGTGGCATGCGGGCTCAGTAGTTGTGGCACACGGGCTTAGTTGCTCCGTGGCATGTGGGATCTTCCCAGACCAGGGCTCCGTGTCCCCTGCATTGGCAGGCAGGTTCTTAACCACTACGCCCCCAGGGAAGTCCCTCAACCTTTTACTTCTTGGTGGGATTTTCATTTTAGTGTATTAACGTGAGATGACATTGTGCTTCTATTAAATAGTGCATAGCCAAACAGGGTTCAGAGATTCCCCTAAGTGGTAGTCATTTAACATAATTTTGAGAGGTGCACTTCCCAGAAAGAGTATAAAGTTCCAAACTTCAGAAAGGAATTTAGATTTTTACCATGGCTCTTATTGTGAAGTCACAGTCAAATCTGTGAAGTTTGCCTCTCGAGCTGTCTCACCTCCTGCTTTACTTATTTCTCCTTTTCCTTTCTTTTTTTTTTTCATCTTTTATGGAAACCTTGGGTAACCATGAAGTATACATGTCATGTTCTTAACTTACTCCTCAAATTTTTTATTATTCCCAATGGCTCTCCTGAGCTGCCATATTGGAAGGACCAATCAACAAATTTAACGCATTATTAACCAATAGACCTTGAATGTTAGCAAGGTCTTCTTTCAAAAAATGAGTTGCTGAAATATATCTCTCAATGGCAACATTGGATAAATAATGAAAGGCTTTATTTGGTTAGGAGTGTTCACAGCCCCTTATACTGAAATAGCTGCCCTCAAATGAGGTATCTATTCCTGTGGAGTCAGAACAATTAAATTTTTTATTTATAAAAATGAAATAAAACAGCAACAACAAAACCACTTGTTCACTACCTCTTTACAAAGAAAGTACTGTTGTCCATTGCTCCTTGAGAGTTTTGTTTTTTCACTTGGATAATCTTACAGGACCATGCATGATGGAGGAAAGCCAGCTGGCTGGACTTGAAGGGCAGGTTGAATCCCTTTTTCAACATTTAATATTTATGTTCTCAAATATATCCCCAAACACTTGAGGATATTGATGTTACGACTTTATTTTGTTATCTCTGAGTCATTGCACTGCCGGAGCCCTCATTTAGCTAACTGTGATGAAAGAGCGACATAGATAGTCAGTCTTGCAGAGGACAAGCTGTAAACTTTTCCTTTGAAATTTATCTTTTGGACTTTGATATTTTTGTTACCAGATGTCCCCTGTGCTTCACAAGCTTGTGGATAAAATGAAATTGCATTTGTATTTACGACCACATGTCAATGGCTTTAAAACCTCTCCCAGTTTACTAGCAAGGTTCCCCTTCCCCAATTTTTCTAAGACTCCCCAGGGATGCTTACTCATGACCATGAATCAGTTATCTTAGAATAAATAGAAATTCAGACCTTTTGTCTGGATCCCACTGAGACTGACATCCACATAAGTTTATCTGTCAGGTACATCCAACCTGTCAGGTACCTCAAGGTTCACTGGAGCCCCACCTCCTTAAGTCAGTGAGAGCAGCCTCAAGGGCCCCAGGAGATTCACAGAGCTAAGGATTAGTTAAATTTTCTGTTCCTCCTAGTTCTAATGCCTCACTTGCTGATCCCCTTGCTATCACCAATGAATCTCTCACCTCTTTGGATGCTTTTCTCAGCCTTGAGGTTTCCTCTCAATGAGGAGGAGGATATTACTTTCCTTGGTGTCACACTCTGAAAGAAGACACCCACAATAAACTACTTGGGTTCCAATTTTTATTAGTTATGATGCTTCAGCTCTTGACTGCACATACATAGAGTCATTTCACCAGACA
Organism: Physeter macrocephalus; assembly: GCF_002837175.3. Classification (NCBI taxonomy): domain Eukaryota; kingdom Metazoa; phylum Chordata; class Mammalia; order Artiodactyla; family Physeteridae; genus Physeter; species Physeter macrocephalus. The sequence continues at coordinate 66,338,703 of NC_041218.1, forward strand.
CACCCACAGTACAAGAATGACTAAATGAGAATGGGTTCCAAAGTTAACCAAAAATGGAATCCAGAAGCAGCACTTCCATCTGTAATATAGATCCAAACACCTACTTCCTTATGGTACATTTTCAGTCAAAAGCCCTCATTGTGCTTTTTTGAAAAAAGTCATGATTTTATATTTTGAAATTTAACGTTGATGGTGGTTTGGTGAGTGGGAAAATGAAGAATCATGATCCAAGTTTTTTACCTTCCACGAGACTCCTATACCTCTACATAAATTTCTGGCATCCAATATATGTGTTGAGGGAGGGATTTTTCCTCATTTCCTCTCTAGCCAAGCCACTGGTGAAGGAATGATATCTCATTTCTATCATTGATTACATCTAAGCACAGATTTTTACTCAAGCAAACTTCTTGTAAATTTTTATATTATTTGTGATAAAATGTTTTGGATTCTTAGAATTAATGTATTCATTTTGAGGTACGCAAAACACTTATGATATGAGGATAATATGAGAGTTGGGGTTATCATTGTAATGTGAAAACATTCTCTTTTTTTTCTAATTTGAAATAATAGCATTAATTTAACTTAATGAAAAGCAGCATGAATTTAAGTGATGAAAACATCTGTAAATTACTTGGTAGGTTTTTCTCTTTTCCTCTTCCTAATTATCCATGTTCTCATCATATTTTTATTCAGCTAACATCTATTTTAATTTTATTAGGTTATGACTTGGAAATACTTGTGTAAATTAGATACAGTCCTTACTCTTAAGGAGTTCATGGTCAGAAGAAACCAAATAGGTTAAACACACACACACACACACACACACACACACACATACATACACACACACACACACATTGCACTTTATCAGGAACTCAAAAAGGCTTTTGAGGTTTCAACTCTACTTAAATGCTTACCAAGTGAGCCTGCTACAATTTTATAGATGCTGGCATAAGACATGAGATTCCTGGCTCAGAGAAAAGGACTTTATTACTCATGGCACAGCAGGCAGCATGAACTTGATGCTCTCATGGATTCCTTCCCCACCCCAACCAAAATCCATGGTGGTGATGTAAAGTAGCCCAGGTAGATGTGTATATAGTAGCTTGGTATCAAAGTTGAGGACCCTATTCTTAGGAAGCTCCCAGTGTTATAAAGAAGGCTGCTGGTGAACTTGCCTAACCTTCACCTTTTCTTTGGTATCAACCCAGGTTAGGAAAAAAACCTGCCTTCTTCCCCTTGAATGGAGACACTATCTCTATCTTCAAAGGCAGTTTGCCATACAAACATCCTTGAAAAGATAGTTGGAAGCAAAATCTATCAGTATCTTTGCTCAAATGGGCAGAAATGCAAGAGTGCAATGGAAAATTGTTTCTCACCGCTTGTCTAATAACAATAACAACAGTGTGATAAATTCTGTAGAAGAGTTATGGCTATGCCACAGAGAAGGGCACGACCACATCTGACTCCTAGAGTCTAGGATAAGGAGAGATACATTTTAACCTGATAAGAAGGGAAGAAAAACCCATACAAAAAAACTTCATACGCATGGAAACACTTACTGCTGCTCCGAGACTGCCCTCTAGCGTGTGAAAAGGTTTTACCTCCCTGGCATTTGGCTTTGATGTCTCTGCAGGATGGGAGGATGACCCATGCATCTCTAAGCATTGTGGGTTTTTTTTAGTTTAATTTTTATTTTATATTGGAGTATAGTTGATTTACAATGTTGTGTTAGTTTCAGGTGTACGGCAAAGTGATTCAGTTATACATACACATTTAGCCATTCCTTTTCAGATTCTTTTAAAACATTTTTTGGCTGCACCATGCACATGGCATGCAGGATCTTAGTTCCACAACCAGGAATTGAACCCGCGCCCCCTGCAGTGGAAGTGTGGAGCCTTAAGGGGGACTGCCAGGCAAGTCCCCCTTTTCAGATTCTTTTCCCATATAGTTTATTACAGAATATTGAGTAGAGTTCCCTGTGCTATGTAGTAGGTCCTTGTTGATTATCTGTTTTATATATAGTAGTGTGTTTATGTTAATCCCAAACTCCTAATTTATCCCTCCCCCTCACACCTTTCCCCTTTGGTAACCATAAGTTTGTTTTCGAACTCTGTGAGTCTGTTTCTGTTTTGTAAATAAGTTCATTTGTATTATTTTTTTAGATTCCACATATATCATATGATATATGTCTTTCTCTGTTTGACTTACCTCACTTAGTATGATAATCTCTAGGTCCATCCATGTTGCTGCAAATGGTATTATTCCATTCTTTTTTAATGGCTGAGTAATATTCCATTGTATATATGTACCACATCTTCTTTATCCATTCCTCTGTCAATGGACATTTAGGTTGCTTCCATGTCTTGGCTATTGTAAATAGCACTGCAATGAACATTGGGGTGCATGTGTGTCTGTTTATATATATATATCTTTTTAACAGCTTTATTGGAGTATAATTGCATTACAATGTTGTGTTAGTTTCTGCTGTATAACAAAGTGAATCAGCTATATGCATACATATATCCCATATCCCATCCCGCATGTATATTTTTGAATTATGGTTTTCTCCTGATATATGCCCAGGCGTGGGATTGCTGGATCATATGGTAGAACTATTTTTAGTTTTTTAAGGAACCTCTGTACTGTTCTCCATAGTGGTTGTACCAATTTACATTCCCACCAACAGTGTAGGAGGGTTCCCTTTTCTCCACACCCTCTCCAGCATTTATTGTTTGTATGTTTTTTGATGATGGACATTCTGACCAGTGAGAGGTGATACCTCATTGTAGTTTTGATTTGCATTCCTCTCATAATTAGCGATGTTGAGTATCTTTTCATGTGCTTTTTGGCCATCTGTATGTCTTCTTTGGCGAAATGTCTATTTAGATCTTCTACCCATATTTTGATTGGGTTGTTTTTTTTGTTTTTGATATTGAGCTGCATGAGTTGTTTGTATATTCTGAGCATTGTTGCTTTGGAGGTAAAAACTAGCTCTCTGGTATACCACCTGGGGATCTATTTCTCTTGGTACTCCTGAGAATTTATACTACTACAAGTTTCTCTTACCTTAAAGCTTCCTTGATGCCTTTATGTGATGAGCTTAAGGGAACACTTTCTCTTGGGACTGGAGAACAGAAGAATAGCTTATTGGTTTTGATAGTTACCCCTCACTGCCTGTAGATTGTAAGTGTATGACATGAGAGTCTGGTGCAAATAAGTGGAATCATGGAGACAGAATTTTAGAGCTAAAATGTTCCAGAGTTATCTACTTGATCCCTTCTTTTTTTCTTCCCTATTTCTTTCTTTCTCAAACACTTTAATTGCTTATGTACTTATGTTCCATGCTGGGGATACAAAAATGAAGAACAATGGCTTTTTTGCTTAATGTCCTTGCAGAATATCATGGATAAAGAGACATGGTCAGTCAATTATAACAAACTGAGATAAGTTCCAAGGCAAAGGGAGTTGCAAGGTGCTGCGGTGGGGAAGCCTGATTCAGATAAGTGTATCACGAATGAATATTCACAGAAGATAATTCCTGAGTTGGGTTTGGAAGGGTGAGCAGGGGATATGAGGGCAAGAGTGGGTAGGGAGGAGGTAAGTCCCTATCAGAGGCTTTTTATGTCACGCTGAGGAGCCTGGATTTTATCCCAGTTGGTACCAAGGAACTTTTAGAGGATATTTTTCAAGGAAATGATATGATCAGATTTGCATTTTAGAATGATCACTTTGGCAGCAATGTGGAGAATAGATTGAAAAGAGAAATACTGGGGACATTGGAGATCAATTAAGATGTTGTTACAGTGACCTAGGCAGGAGATTGATGAGGCTCTGACTCAATCATTAACAAACAGAATGAAAGGAGTGTCTAGACACTAGCAATGAAATCAATAGAATTGGTAAAAATGGGGAGAAACGGGAGTGAGCGAGGATACCAAAGTGACCCTGAGGTATGTGGTTGTGTAACTGGGTAGGTGGGCTATCATCAAACAATATTTGGAGAAAGAAAATATGGTAGCAGTGGAGATTAATTGAGGTTTTGATATACTGTGACTTAATCACGTCTGGATCATCTATACAGAAATAATATCTGGACTCGGGTATATAGGTATGGGAACTCAATTTTATTCTTCTCTTTCATTACTTGATCAGTATTTATTCCAATTTTTTATTTCTTTCTGCTGTCCCTTTTGAAGTCATCATGCTTGAGCAATGGACAGGCTACTGAAAAGCATTGTGGGTTCTCTACTTCATTGAACACATTTCTCTCTGAATGCTCATGCATCTAAAGGTAGTTCTTTCATGTACATCTTTGCTTCATATTGAATGTGACTTGAAATTACTGTAAGGTTTGCACCTTTATTTGAAAGTCAGTTAATTCAGTGGTTCTGTGTCATGAAAATGTTTTTCAGTAGAATCTGCTTTTCTTTTCCCGTCTCTGTTGGAAGTGTTTTGATTGTTCCGCAAATGTGTATAGCGTTCTCAGAACTCTATTCAGCTTGCCCAATACTTTTTGAATCTGTTGTATCTGGAAATTTTAGATTCTTACGATGATAAAAAATAGTTTCAATTCTTTTGTTACTATTTGCTGTTTGTGGAATTTGGTTTCTACATTATATTTATTCAGCATGAATAATTTAAGAATAGAGCATATCAATGAGGCATTTTACACACTTAAAAAAAAAATGATTTTTGCTTTTCATTTCATAGTCATCCTTTGCTCCATGATGTACAATCAACCGCTTAACAGTTACAATCTTAATTTTATTGGTAACTTAACATCTACTTCATCTTTTGTATTATATTATGCTGAATAGTGAATATAGTCTTCCTTTGTAAAAGATTTTTCATCTATTTGTAAACAGAATGACTCTAAGAAGACTTAAAGAAATTATTTATTTCCATCAGAGAAATGAAACTTGATAAGAAAAGGATCAGCCTGAGGTGTATACTGAAGGTTCTCTCAGATATTTTCTGAGTCTGTACCTTTTCCTGGGCATGTATGGTCATTTTCTAATTTTCCCTCTATATGCAGTTGCTTTAGGATGTCCCAATCTTTAATTTCTGGCTCCCAAAAGAGGAAAAGAGAAAAATCAGGTGGGGAGAAAGCGAGCTAGCCCTTTAAGTTCCACTTCAGCCCCGGAGGGTGGGGCTTGCCATAATTGAGGGAGATGCAACAACAGCAGTCACCTACCTCTGTGTCTGCACTTCTGTGATTAGAAGCAGCAATCAGAAATCAGAACACAGACCTATGATATTTGGAGGACAGGGTCCTTTTTGCCCACCGTGTCTCCTGCAAGCTCTGTGCAGGTTGCTCCAGGAACACGTGCATGGCTGCCTGCCACGGGGTTGGTTTTGGGAGATGGGTAGCTGCTACTGTACTAAGAGCTGAAACTGACCAAAATTAACTGCAATTTAGTGTCCAAGCCTTTCCCTGGAAAGTCCAGGCCTTCAATAGACTCCAGAGTTCTAAAATAGTTATATCAGACAGGTTCTGCCAGTACAATTATTTTCTTGGTGAGGAGAGAGATTCCTGGTGCTCCGTAATCTGCCATTTTCCTTTTTCTTTCTTCCTCCCTCCCTCATTCCCTCACTCCCTCCATCCTTCCATCCCTCCCTTCCTTCCCACCTTCCTTCCTTATTTTTTCTGGAAAGGCTGCAGATATGTGTTCCTTGGTATAAGCTGGGTTGGGATCAACTGGGCCAGCTGCTCTGACTGCAGTTCTCTAATTAGTCTTCACACTGCCCCATGGCCGTTTCCCGCTGCTGCTTCAATTCACTGACTCTGGGAGTTATTTTCAGCGGAAGTGTTTGCATCTTGTGGTCCCTAATTATTTTCAAAATCTGGATCTCCCTCTTTCTTCACATAGGTATTTTGTCTTTGTCCCTTTTCTGCACACCTGTCCTACCTAAGCACAGAATTGCTTTCTCTCACCATCAGTCCATACTTAGACTCTCACATGTTGTCCTGTATCATCAATTTCTCATTATTGACTGGGCCATTTCTATGAGTATGCATACATACCCTAGGGCCTTCCTTTTGTTAAAAAACAACAACAAAAACAAACTATCTTGACCCATCATCCCTGTCTGGCTACCCTTCCATTTCCACAGCTTATCTTTGTTTTCACACTTCCTACTTACTCTTAATCCTACTTCATCGCTTCAGTGAAACTGTTCTTATCAGTCACCAATGACCTCCATTTTCCCAAATTCAGTGGAGTACTAATTGTTGCATTGCTTCAGAGCTTGTTCTTGCTATATCTTCTGCGTATTCACTCTCTCCACAGTGAAGTTCATTTAGACCTATTTCTAAAATACAATTTATATGCTGATGATTATCAACTTTATTTATCTAACCCTGACATTTGCTCTGAGAATCTCATATAGACAAATATTTAATTCCCACCTTTATTTGGAGGTCTAATAAGATTTTCAAACTCTACTCCTTCAAATCTGAACTCTTGACTTCACTCCCAAACCTATTAGTCTCTTAGTCTATCTCAGGTCAATGATTTTCCCAGTGACTCAAATAAAAAATAAGAGAATTATTTTCATTTTCCCCTTTCTTTCATCTCCCATACACAAACCACAAGGAATTATTCTTACTTCCTCTATTAATACATTTCAAATCTTTCTACTTCTATTCTTCTTCACTGTATTCTAAGCCACTACTATTTCTTATCTACAGCGCAGCAAAAGTATCCTAATTGGCCTCTCCATAATTCCTTCTTTACAAACCAATTTTTAAAGAACACAATACACCTTGCCAACTTACATGCTCCAAACGTTCAGTGTCTCCCCTGTGCTCTTAGAATAAAGTTACAGCTCTTCAGTATGACCTAAAGGTTCATACCAACCACTTACTTAAATTTCATTGCATATTGCTCCCTCCCTTTTCTCTAGTCACGTTCTTTTCTGATTTAGTGTAACTACTCTGAGGACAACTAACGTATTGAAAGGGTTACATGATATGTGATTTGGTGTTGACAACCAAGAGGTAATTTTTTTTACCCTGTTGCTGAGGTTATAAACAGCTATGCATTGGGTATGTAGATTAGCAGGAAAAGTCAGATTTACCATCTTCCCCCTACTTTTTGACCCTCTCTTTCATCATCTGGCTCCCCCAATGCCTATAAAGACCTCTCTACTGCTCTCTCCTCTGTGGCTTACAAGAGCCAGAAGGAATGATGACATGGCACACATGTTGGGAAAGCCATACCTGACCCCCACCCTCTTGGGTGTGGAGGTAAGATTTCTTCTATCATATTAGTTAATCTCTTGTCTGTACCCCTAACTAGCACCTGGCTTATTTTTTATACCTTGAGGTTAAACAATCTCTTGTTTAACTTACATTCTCTAATTTTTTCACATGGTATGAGTTGTCTGCTTTTGGGCAACCTAGGATTTTAAAAAATCCTGAGGAGGAAAAATCTAGGTGCCTATATCAAGTGTTTGTTTTGTTGTAATTGAAAATAAATTTTGGATAATTTTAGTTACTGACAGTCTAAGTAGATTTTTTATCCCCTAAGTAGGGCCAGGATTGCTGAATACTTCATAAATATCTATGCACATGATTCAGTCCTTTCAGGCAAGTCGTAATCTGTATGCCGTAGAAGAGGAGGGGCAGCAGTCATACTACTGTCATTCCGTTTTACTAAGAATTATTTCTTCCATAGCAGTCACTATGCTTATGTGACATGCTATCTCATGACTACTTTCCCTGACACCCATAATCCATTTGTGATATTTAATCCTGCTCAGAACCTTAGACACCAGCCGGTTTTCCTAATTTCCAGGAATTATTCACTGTTTTTATTCCCCCTGTTTAGGCATATGTCCCATGTTACCCCAAAAGTGGTTGTCGTGTCACACGACTTGTTGTTACTGATAATTTTGGAATTATTTTCCCCTCAGACCAGTGTCTAATGTAGTGATTATTTTGGTATGTTTTTTCTTAAGGTAGAGCAATACAATTTGTCTTTAACACTGTCGTTTTTAAACGTCTTTTAGTAATTTACAATTTACTATTCCTTTTGCACAAAATGCTATTAAATAACATTGAGTGATTAGCTATGTACACGTGCCAAGGATTTTACAGACTTGTAAAATATCAGGCCATTTCAAGGATTTCTTTCTTGGTAGAGACATTTATAGGGAAAAGAGGAGTGAGATTCAAAAATAAATTTAGTTCAAGGTCTAGTGACAGTCAGCTGGGTTGTATGGGTTACTCGTTTCTTCAAAGTGGTTTTAATCCATTTTACGTCCATCAGAAATTGCTTAAACAGTTTATCAGGGTTACCAATTTTTTCTTGAGATGAGGTTGTATATTATATTACAAAAAACAGATTCTGTCTCAGAGCAGATTTGGGACAGTTTTTAGTTTAAAGTCCTCCTTTTGACTCAGACAATCTTCAAAGATCTCTCTCAGTCAATAAACAGGTTCTCATTGCATATTTGTGCTAAGATCATTCACTGGATTTTTTTAGCCCATTCTCTCTTACATTTTTAAATAAATGCCAAAAATCAGACACAGACTAACTTTATGCAATATATATGGAGTCATGCTTACCAGGTCATCCACAGTGTTTCATTATATATTGATATTCCTTTTCCTGTGTAATAGGAATATTTCCACACAAAATCCTATGGCAAGTCAAGATCAATCTTAGCTGTTTTATATAGTCTGTGGACTAAAGCTTTTATATTATCTATGTTCTTTTCAACATGGCCTACTTTACTTTTCAACATGGCCTACTTTACTTACCTAAGTCCACTTAAAGGTTTTGATTAATGCTCTTGCTGTTTGCTTAACAAAACTAGAGCTATTCCTTTCTAAGGACAGAGAATTAACTTCTATTCAGAGATTTCCAAAATAATCCAGGCTGCATTATTATTTCAGAATCTCCTTTTCTCTCTTCCCCTCCCTGCACTCTCTCCTCTTCTCCTCTCCCTCTCCTCCTCATTCATCTCCTTCTTTCCTCAACTCTTTCTTCCTCTCCTCAGTCCTCTACTTTCCACTTCCCTACCCTTCCTTTTTTTTTCTTTCATTATTCCTTCTTTCCTCCCCGGCTTCCTTCCATGCTTCCTCATTTGTATCTGCTCTTGCTTTTGTCACCTTGTCTACTCTGAGGCAAAGGACCAAAGAACAAGTAGCTGTGTCTTCTAGGATTACTCACCATCCCTAAAAATGTAGGGCTATCCTTTTTCACCTCTAAGAACTCAAATTCATGATTGTATCTGGCCTGCCAGGAGTGATAAGATATATATATATATATATGTATTCTTGGAAGGCTGGAATCCTATTAATCATGGAATGGGTACCAAACCAAATTCCATACGTGCAGTGAAGTTCTAATTCTTTTAGAATGGGCTTGTCCACTTAATTAAGTGAGCTTTGCCTTCTAGTGTGACATTTCTTATACAGTTATGATTATAAATTTGGTGTATCTAATTATGTTGAAACCATGCAAACAACTACATTGCCATGAGCAGTGTACAGGGAATCAGTAAAGACCGTGTGCATAATAGGTGACCTATTTTACAAGTAGTTTTATAGCAAGGCCAATCCATATATATGCTATTTTTACAAAGTCATTATAAATACCATCAGTGGTTTGATTATTTACAGATATTATGTGGTTAGAATCAGTGAACCTTTCACCAACATCTTTTATCTAAAATAATTGTGATTTTTTTTTTCTGAGCTCAACTCATTTTAAAACACTCCTGAATTCCAAACATTAGAGACATTATACTTAAATTCTTTTGAGAATCCACTAGTTACATCTACAGTTCTCATATGAAGAATTCATAAACTCACAGCCTTTTTTGTAGATTCTATTGGATTTTCTACATAGACAATGATTTCATCTGTGAATAATGGTAGTTTTACTTCTTCCTTTCCTATATGGATTTATTTTATTTTTTGTTCTTGCTTTATTGATCTGGCTAAAACGTTTGGTACAATGTTGAATAGAGGTCTCACAGAGGTTCTCATCTCAGCACCAAGACCCAGCTCTACCCAACAGCCTACAAACTCCAGTGTTGGAATCCTCAGGCCAAACAACCAGTAAGACAGGAACACAATCCCACTCATAAAAAAAAAAAAAAATTGAGACGGCAAAATAATATGTCACAGATGAAGGAGCAAGGTAAAAACCTACAAGTCCAAGTAAATGAAGAGGAAATAGGCAAACTACCTGAAAAAGAATTCAGAGTAATGATAGTAAACATGATCCAGAATCTCAGAAATAGAATGGAGGCACAGATTGAGAAAATACAAGAAATGTTTAACAAAGATCTAGAAGAACTAAAGAGCAAACAGAGATGAACAACACAATAACTGAAATGAAAAATGTACTAGAAGGAATCAATAACAGAGTAACTGAGGCAGAAGAATGAATAAGTGAGCTGGAAGACAAAATGGTGGAAACAACTGCTGCGGAGCAGAATAAATAAAAAAGAATCAAAAGAATTGAAGACAATTTCAGAGACCTCTGGGACAACAATAAATGCACCATTGAGACGGCAAAATAATATGTCACAGATGAAGGAGCAAGGTAAAAACCTACAAGTCCAAGTAAATGAAGAGGAAATAGGCAAACTACCTGAAAAAGAATTCAGAGTAATGATAGTAAACATGATCCAGAATCTCAGAAATAGAATGGAGGCACAGATTGAGAAAATACAAGAAATGTTTAACAAAGATCTAGAAGAACTAAAGAGCAAACAGAGATGAACAACACAATAACTGAAATGAAAAATGTACTAGAAGGAATCAATAACAGAGTAACTGAGGCAGAAGAATGAATAAGTGAGCTGGAAGACAAAATGGTGGAAACAACTGCTGCGGAGCAGAATAAATAAAAAAGAATCAAAAGAATTGAAGACAATTTCAGAGACCTCTGGGACAACAATAAATGCACCAATATTCAAATTATAGGGGTCCCAGAAGACGAAGAGAAAAAGAAAGGGTCTGAGAAAATATTTGAAGAGATTATAGTGGAAAATTTCCCTAACATGGGAAAGAAATAGTCATCCAAGTCCAGGAAGCACAGAGAGTCCCATACAGGATAAACCCTAGGAGAAACACACCAAGACACATATTAATCAAACTAACAAATATTAAATTCAAAGGAAAAATATTCAAAGCAACAAGGGAAAGACAAAAAATAACGTACAAAGGAATCCCCATAAGGTTATCAGCTAATTTTTCAGCAGAAACTCTGCAGGCCAGAAGGGAGTGGCAGGATATACTTAAAGTGGTGAAAGAGAAAAACCTACAACCAAGGGCTTCCCTGGTGGCGCAGCGGTTGAGAATCCGCCTGCCGATGCAGAGGACACGGGTTCGTGCCCCGGTCCGTGAAAATCCCACATGCGGTGGAGCGGCTGGGCCCGTGAGCCATGGCCGCTGAGCCTGCGCCAAGATTACTCTACCCAGCAAGGATCTCATTCAGATTCGATGGAGAAATCAAAAGCTTTTCAGACAAGCAAAAGCTAAGAGAATTCAGCACCACCAAACCAGCTTTACAACAAATGCTATGGAAACTTCTCTAGGTGGGAAACACAACAGAAGAAAAAGACCCACAAAAACAAGCCAGAAACAAATAAGAAGATGGTAATAGGAACATACATATCGATAATAACCTTGAATGTAAATGAATTAAATGCCCCAACCAAAAGACGCAGACTGGCTGAATGGATACATAAACAAGACCCATATATATGCTGCCTACAAGAGACCCACTTCAGACCTAGGGACACATACAGACTGAAAGTGAGGGGATGGAAAAAGATATTCCATGCAAATGGAAATCAAAAGGTAGAGTAGCAATACTCGTGTCAGATAAAACAGACTTTAAAATAAAGACTATTGGGCTTCCCTGGTGGCGCAGTAGTTGCGAGTCCGCCTGCCGATGCAGGGGACACGGGTTCGTGCCCTGGTCCAGGAAGATCCCACATGCCGTGGAGCGGATAGGCCCATGAGCCATGGCCGCTGAGCCTGTGCGTCCGGAGCCTGTGCTCCGCAACAGGAGAGGCCACAACAGTGAGAGGCCTGCGTACCACAAAATAAATAAATAAATAAATAAAATAAAGACTATTACAAGAGATAAGGAGGGACATTACATAATGATCAAAGGATCAATCCAAGTAGATTAGACAATTACAAATATTTATGCACAGGAGAGGCCACAACAGTGAGGGGCCTGCGTACCACAAAATAAATAAATAAATAAATAAAATAAAGACTATTACAAGAGATAAGGAGGGACATTACATAATGATCAAAGGATCAATCCAAGTAGATTAGACAATTACAAATATTTATGCATCCAACATAGGAGCACCTCAATACATAGGCAATTGCTAACAACCATGAAAGGAGAAATAGACAGTGACACAATAATAGTAGAGGACTTTAACACCCACTTACACCAATGGACAGATCATCCAAACAGAAAATAAGGAAACACAAGCATTAAATGACACAATAGACCAGACAGATTTAATTGATATTTATAGAACATTCCACCCAAAAGTGGCAGAATACACTTTCTTCTCAAGTACACATGGAAGATTCTCCAGGAGAGATCACATCTTGAGTCAAAAATCAAGCCTTGGAAAATTAAAGAAAATTGAAATTGTATCAAGCATCTTTTCTGACCACAATGCTATGAGATTGGAAATCAATTACAGGAAAAAACCTGTAAAAAACACAAATACATGGAGGCTAAACAGTGTGCTACTAAATAACCAAGAGATCAGAAGAAATCAAAGAAGAAATAAAAAATTACATACAAACAAATGACAATGAAAACACAATGACCCAAAACCTATGGGACAGAGCAAAAGCAGCTCTGAGAGGGAAGTTTATAGCAATTCAATCTCACCTCAAGAAACAAGAAAATCTCAAATAAACAATCTAACCCTACACTTAAAACAACTAGAGAAAGAAGAACAAAGAAAACCCAAAGTCAGTAGAAGGAAAGAAATCATAAATATCAGAGCAGAAATAAATGAAATAGAAATGAAGAAAACAATAGCAAA
>NC_041218.1:66351818-66370696 GCF_002837175.3 Physeter macrocephalus
AAATAAAATTGATAAACCCTTAGCCAGATTCATCAAGAAAAAAGGGAGAGGATGCAAATCAATAAAATTAGAAATGAAAAAGGAGAAATCACAACTGACACTGCAGAAATACAAAGGATTATAAGAGACGACTGCAAACAACTATATGCCAATAAAATGGACAACCTGGAAGAAATGGACAAATTCTTGGAAAGGTACAATTTTCTAAGACTGAACCAGGAAGAATTAGAAAATATAAACAGACCTATCAAAAGTAATGAAATTGAAACCGTACTTAAAAATCTTCCAACAAACAAAAGCCCAGGACCAGATGGCTTCACAGGCAAATTCTATCAAATATTTAGAGAAGAGCTAACACCTATCCTTCTCAAACTCTTCCAAAAAAGTTCAGAGGGAGAAACACTCCCAAATTCATTCTATGAAGCCACCATCACCTTGATACCAAAACCAGAAAAAGATATCACAAAAAAAGAAACTTATAGACCAATATCACTGATGAACATAGAAGAAAAAATCCTGAACACAATACTAGCAAACAGAATACAACAACACATTAAAAGGATCATACACCATGATCAAGTGGGATTTATCCCAGGGATGCAGGGATTCTTCAATATATGCAAATCAATGAATGTGATACACCACCTTAACAAATTGAGGAATAAAAACCATATGATCATCTCAATAGTTGCAGAAAAAGCTTTTGACAAAATTCAACACCATTTATGATAAAAACCCTCCAGAAAATGGGAATAGAGGGAACCTACCTCAACATAATAAAGGCCATATATGACAAACCCACAACAAGCATCATACTCAATGGTGAAAAACTGAAAGCATTTCCACTAAGATCAGGAACAAGATAAGGATGTCCACTCTCGCCACTCTTATTCAACATAGTTTTGGAAATCCTAGCCATGGCAATCAGAGAAGAAAAAGAAATAAAAAGAATACAAATTGGAAAGAAGAAGTAAAACTGTCACTGTTTGCAGATGACATGACACTATACATAGAAAATCCTAAAGATGCTACCAGAAAACTCCTAGAAGTGATAAATGAATTTGGTAAGGTTGCAGAATACAAAATTAATGCACAGAAATCTCTCGCATTCCTATACACCAACAATAAAAAATCAGAAAGAGAAATTAAGGAAATAGTCCCATTTACCATTGCAACAAAAAGAATGAAATACCTAGGAATAAACCTGCCTAAGGAGGTGAAAGACTTGTACACACAAAACTATAAAACACTGAGGAAAGAAATTAAAGATGATGCCAACAGATGGAGAGATATACCATGTTCTTGGATTGGAAGAATGAATATTGTGAAAATGACTATACTACCCAAAGCAATCTACAGATTCAATGCAATTCCTATCAAAGTACCAATGGCATTCTTCACAGAATTAGAACAAAAAATTTTACAATGTGTATGGAAACACAAAAGACCCCAAATAGCCAAACAGTCTTGAGAAAGAAAAACGGAGCTGGAGGAATCAGGCTCCCTGTCTTCAAACTATACCACCAAGCCACAGTAATCCAGACAATATGGTACTAGCACAAAAACAGAAATATAGATCAATGGTACAGGGTAGAATGCACAGAGATAAACCCACAGACATATGGTCACCTTATTTTTGATAAAGGAGGCAAGAACATACACTGGAGAAAAGACAGCCTCTTCAATAAGTGGTTCTGGGAAAACTGGACAGCTACATACAAAAGAATGAAATTAGAACAGTCCCTAACACCATACTCAAAAATAAACTCCAAATGGATTAAAGACCTAAATGTAAGGCTAGACACTCTAAAACCCATAGAGGAAAACATAGGTAGAACACTCTATGACATAAACCACAGCAAGATCTTTTTTGACCACCTCCTAGAGTAATGGAAATAAAAACAAAAATAAACAAATGGGATTGAATTAAACTTAAAAGCTTTTGCACAGCAAAGGAAACCATAAACAAGACAAAAAGACAACCCTCAGAATGGGAGAAAATATTTGCAAATGAAACAACAGATAAAGGATTAATCTCCAAAATATACAAACAGCTCATGCAGCTCAATATCAAAAAAAACAAACAATCCAGTTAAAAAACAGGTGGAAGACCTAAATAGACATTTCACCAAGGAAGTCATACAGATGGCCAAGAGGAACATGAAAAGGTGCTCAACATTATTATTATTTTTTTTGTGTGTGTGTGGTACGTGGGCCTCTCACTGTTGTGGCCTCTTCCGTTGCGGAGCGCAGGCTCCGGACGTGCAGGCTCAGTGGCCATGGCTCACGGGCCCAGCTGCTCCGTGGCATGTGGGATCCTCCCGGACCGGGGCATGAACCCATGTCTCCTGCATCGGCAGGCGGACTCTCAACCACTGCACCACCAGGGAAGTCCAACATTATTAATTATTAGAGAAATGCAAATCAGAACCACAATGAGGTATCACCTCATGCCTGTTAGAATGGCCATTATCAAAAAATCTAGAAACAATAAATGCTGGAAAGTGTGTGGTGAAAAAGGAACCCTCCTGCACTGTTGGTGGGAATGTAAATTGATACAGCCACTATGGAAAACAGTATGGAGGTTCCTTAAAAAACTAAAAATAGAACTACCATATGACCCAGCAATCCCACTACTGGGCATATACCCTGAGAAAGCCATAATTCAAAAAGAGACCATAAAAAGAAATGAAATTGAGTTATTTGTAGTGAGGTGGATGGACCTAGAGTCTGTCATACAGAGCAAAGTAAGTCAGAAAGAGAAAAACAAATACCGTATGCTAACGCATATATATGGAATCTAAAAACAGACCAAAAAAATGCACTGATGAACCTAGTTGCAGGGCAGGAATAAAGATGTAGACATAGAGAATGGACTTGAGGACACGGTGTGGGAGGGGTAGCTGGGGCAAAGTGAGAGTGACATCAACATATTTACACTACCGAATATAAAATAGTTAGCTAGTGGGAAGCAGCAGCATAGCATAGGGAGATCAGCTCGGTGGTTTGTGACCACCTAGAGGGGTGGGATAGGGAGGGTGGGAGGGAGGCTCAAGAGGGAGGGGATATGGGGATATATGTATGCATATGACTGATTCACTTTGGTGTACAACATAAACTAACACAGTATTGTGAAGAAATTTTACTCCAATAAAGTCTATTAAAAATAAATAAAATGTATGTCTGTGCATACATACATATATACTTACTTTTGGAGAAAGAAACACAGAATGATATACCAGAAACTAATGAAAAGTTTTTCCTCTGAAGATGAGTATGAGTGGGATGGGATAATATTTATGTGAGTGAGACTTCCCTGAGAATATCTTTTTACAAGATTTGAATTTTGAATCATAATTTTGACTTTTGAAGCATAGTTTTGAACTTTGGAAATATTTTATGTATGCAAAATTAAACAATATCTAAAGGAAAAAAAATACTTGATGAACTGCTTGTACTCCAAAAAAACCCAAAAAACAAAAAAGAACAGTGAGAGCAGACATCTTTCTCGTTTTCCTCAAATCAATGTGAAAACATTCACCATAATGTCTAATGTTACTTATAGGTTTTTCATAAATGCGCTTTATCATGTTGAGGAAGTTTCTTCTATCCTCAGTTTGTTGAGAAAGTTTTTATTAGGAAAGGATGTTGGATTTTGTCAAATGCTCTTCCTGCCTCCATTGACATATCATGTTTTTTTTTTAGTTGTTTAATATGGTGAATTACATTGATTGATTTTCAAATGATAAACCAATCTTACATTCCTGGAATAAAACTCACTTATTCATGATTTATTATACATTTTATATATTGTTGGATTTTGTTTGCTAAAATTTTGTTTCAAATTTTTGCATGTATATATTAATGAGGGATACTGACAGTGGTCTTCTTTTCTGGTAGTCTTTTCTGCTAATGTTCTGGTAAATACTAATGTTTCAGTATTATGGTCATGCTCTTTCTTTTAGAATGAATTGGGAATAGTTCCCTCCTTTCCAATTTTCTTGAAGTATTTCTGAAGAATTGATACTCTCTCTAGATATGTGGTAGAATTCACCATTGAAGCCACCAGGGCTTGGAGTTTCCTTTGTCAGAAGGTTTCTACCTAAAAATATAATTTCTTTAATACATATAGGGCTATCCATGTTATTTATTTCTTCTTGAGTGAGCTTTTGTGGTTTCTGCCTTTCAAGGAATTCTAGGTCATTGAACTTTTTCAGTTTATTGGTTCTTTCCTCTGAACTCTGGTCTGGAAACTCTATCAAAATACTTGGTTGGGGCAATCATAGGGCTCACCTCATTCATTTTTCTTCTCTCAAGCATTGTTGTCTTCCATTGCCTAATGTCCAGTATCTTGCAAATCCTTATATATTTTGTTTTTTTCAGGCAGGACGGAAAATCTAAAATTCTTCACTTTGGCCAGAACCAGAGTTCTTGACCCAGGTATTTTAAACCCAGGAATAAAATTTTCTTAGAAGTCAAGTTGTTAGAAGTGACTGTATCAGCCCAACTTCATGAACATGAGTCTACTTCTATCCATCCTCAAAGGTAGTACAATTACTAAATTATATTCATATTAATAATATTTTACCCAATTGAGGCTAATTTAGGTTTGGTTGAGCTCTTTTTCACTTAACTAAGAAAATGTGGAGCCTATCTATCCTAACTCATTGCTAGTATCCCTCCTTTCCAAGGGCTGACCCTCTGTTACAAGGAGAGGGAATCTGTGCTTCAAGAGAGTACCAGAGATGATTGAGTATGAAAAACACCTGGTCAGTTTATTATTTGGAGTTTGGGGACTTATCTTGGATAGATCAACAATGAAATTATTATTGAGTAAAATCATAAGTTTCCAAGAGAAAGAAATAGCCACAGTGATGGCTAAGTTATTAACCAGAGTAGTAATACATTATAACTGCCAAAGGAATGTTAACTTTATAGAAATGAGAACCCCCTTATTTTCTGGTGGATTTGCTTATAATTTTTTATAGTTATGAAATATGCCAAAGCAGCTCAATTCTCAATAAACCTTTTTCACAGTACATATATGCAGCTCTTAGGCAAAAATCCTGACATCTGGGTAGAATATGAAGAAAACAAAAATATTTTTGTACAGCCTTATATTGAAAACAGACTGTACACTTAAACACCAATTTTATTTGTGAGCTACCAGAGCTCATTTTCTCCATTATACATAGCTTCTTTTAAAATTTAATCTTACTACCTCCAAGTGTCTTAATCTTAAATATATATACACGTACTAGATAATAAAGAGATGATATTACTTAAACTTAAATCATTAGTTTTAAAATGCAATTATTCTTACAAGCACATTTTAAGACAATATTTCACTCCACTAATTTTATCCTCTTAAAATGAGTATTAAGAAGAACAAATGCGTTTACGAATAAACGAGTATATAAGTAAAAATTGTGTGGTGACCAAGTATTTTTGTTTGATACTACTGCTGTTTCTCTCCTTGCCAAGTACTATATCCTCTTTTGCAGGAGAGGTTTCTATTTATTTTAATTACTTAAACATTTCTAAGCCTTAGGTCTTAAAGTTAATTAAGTCTGAAGTCATAAAGTTAATTAAGGGTCTTAGAATTACAATTTAAGTTGACACTAAAGAACAATAAATCTACTTGGTATTGAACACTTATACCTAAAGTTTTACTCATATAATACAAATAAGGTAACTGTGGATTTAGGTAATTTGTAGTGTTGCTTGAAGTTTACAAGAACAGTGCTTAAGATGTTCATTATTTTCACTCAGTATAGTTTTAGATACATATTTACATCTCTGCAATCTTAATTAATTAATCTTAATCTCTGCAATCTTAAGTAATTAATGATTACTTATCCATCTATAAGACAGATATAAGTTGTTTCCAGTAAATTGGCTCCCTATCAGAAAAGAAATGAGCGTCATGCATGAACCAAAATGTTGTTTGCATTTTATCCCACACTGTGACAATATTTAATCCATCCAAGTATTGCCATAATTAAGAGTGTTAAATATTGTAATTTTATATAAGATATTTATTTACAAATATTTATTTATAATTAAAACATTTTTACACCAATATTTTTAAAAATATTTGAATAATGGTAAAATCTCAATACAGAAATTTTTCTTAAGGATGGCCTGATGCCTATCTGTTTATCTTTTGGGCTTTTTTATCTTAGTCACCAGGGACCCTAATCATTAAATGAATTACATTTGTTCCCTTTTTGGAGACTTTTCTGCCTTTCTGTAAGGGGAACAGAATTATTTTTCGAACTGTATGATTGGGCCACCTAAGTTGGCTGTTCTCTTGTTCTCAGTACATCCCCTGCTTGACCAGTGCCTGCTTTACCCACACCAACTCACATGACTGACCTTCCTATATACTTATCCCTACCCCAGTTAATGATTGTTCTAACCTTTAGATCAGAACATCTCCATCTCCACCTGTTAGCCTATCAAAGGGGTGGTGAGGGGTGTGCCCCTCTGCTGGTTTCCCTGGTAACCAATGAGCCAACCTGACATCAATTACCCCTGTAAGTGGTAACCTCCCTCTCCCCCTCCCCCCAGGAGCAAAGACTGCCACCAGTTCCTGCCTGCTCCGCACGGTGGGGTGTCGCTCCAGGACCTTGCTTCAGACATGTAAGTTCTGCAATCCATTAAACCATTGATGTCTCTGTCATGGACTCCGGGCTCTTTCTTCAGTCTTGAAGCTGGGCAGGTACAGGGCAGGGTGCAGCCCAACAACAGTTTTACACTCTAATCAGCAATATATGTGAGTTCCAGTTGCTCTGCGTTCTCACCAATATTTGGGGCTGTCGATTTGAAACAGATTTATAATTCTAGCCTTTTAGCATATGTGTAATGGAATTTCATTGTGGTTTTAATTTGCATTTCCCTAATGTATTATGTTGAGCACCTTTTCATGTGCTCTTTGGCATTCTTGTTTTCCTTTGTGAAGATGTATTCCTGCCTATTGCCCATTTACTTTTATTTGGATTGCTTTCTTTTTTATATTGAATTATAGCAGTTATTTATAGATTCTAGAAACCAGAACTTTGAAATGGATTTGGACTAATTTGAACATCTCTGAGATCTCTGTGTTTGCATGAGTTTTCCTAGTTGCTGCATTTCTTAAACCAACACTTATTTTTGCAGATTTTAAAAATTGTCTTCTAAGACATTATGTTGGCAATGTTCTGATACATCTTGAATCTCATCCAAAGTAGCTCTTCGACAATTGAACTTTCACTTTTCATTAAGCTTTGAATTTCAGTATTTAGTCTTAAAAAGTAGCAGCCAAAATGTTCTTATCTTTATGTTAGGATGTGTGATACCAGAGTGTTGTAAAAATAACTAATACAGGAAGACTTAGTAATTTGCTACTGGCTCTCCAACGTTTTGTATACAATTTTATATTTTGGCTCAAGAAAAGATAATTTAAATTCTCTACTTTGAAGAGTAATCTCTAAATTGATTTTGTTACTAAACCAAACTTGGGTCCACTCTCCAGTGCAGTAAAGCCAGTCTACTGACACTGTGTTGTGGTGAAGGAAAGTGCAGCATTTATTGCAGGATGCCAAGCAAAGAGTCCAGGCAGCTAGTGCTCAAAAGGTCTGATGTCCCCAATGGCTTTCAGGGAAAGGTTTTTAAAAGACAGGGTGAGGTAGAGGGTCGCGAGATGGGTGATCATTCTTCTGATTGGTTGGTGGTGAGAACTGGGAGTCAATATCATCAACCTCCTGGTTCCAATTGGTCTGGGGTCTACCTGCTTGTTGTCAGCATACAGTTAACTTCTTCCACATGGTGGGGGTTTCAGTATCTGCAAAACAGCTCAAAGGATATGGCTCAGAATATTATCTATAGCCCTTGAGGAGGAACTAAAAGTCCTTGCCTTTTTTTTTTTTTTTTTTTTTTTTTTGCGGTACGCGGGCCTCTCACTGTTGTGGCCTCTGCCGTTGCGGAGCACAGGCTCCGGACACGCAGGCTCAGCGGCCATGGCTCACGGGCCCAGTTGCTCCGCGGCATGTGGGATCTTCCTGGACTGGGGCATGAACCCATGTCCCCTGCATCGGCAGGCGGACTCTCAACCACTGCGCCACCAGGGAAGCCCCATTGCCTTTTTTAATGGCTAAACTATCATTATTTTGTCTTGCTTGACTGTTTTCCTTTGTTTCTGCATTTTCTCACTTCTCTGGTTAAATTTATTCTTTGGAGCTTGCGGAAGGCCTAGGAGGCTAAAGTTTTTCTACAAACAAGAGGCAGGTAGAGGACATGGTGAGGTCTCTCCCAGGAAGGCCCCATGAGGTCCTGCTCAGCTATAATTTTATTTATTTAATCTTTTTATTTTAAATTTAAAAGTTTTCTGAAATAATTTATTTCAGGAAAAGTTGTAAAAAAATTATATGTGAAAAATTCTGTGTGAATTACCCTTCATTAATGCTGCAAATGTTAACACTTTAATCACACTTACCTTGTGTTTTCTCTTGTATTAGGTAAATATGTAAAAACAGTATTATAATTTTTGAAGCATTTGAGAATAAGCTGCAGATCTGTAACACTTTATAACACTATAAACACTTCAGTGTATATTTCCTGTTAACGGGGATGTTTGCCTTTATAACTATGGCACAATTATCAAAATCAGGAAATTAACATCAGTACAATACTATTATCTAATCCAAATTCCTGAGTTAAATGTCACCAGCTGTCCCACTAATGTCCTTTAAGGAATATTTTAGAATATAGAATCCAATCCAGAAACACACATTGCATTTAGCTTTCCTATCTTTTTAGTTTCCTTGAATCTGGACCAGTTCCTAAATCATTCTTTTTCCTTCATCCCCATGATATTTTTGAAGAGTGTAGTTAATTTATTTGGTAGACTTTTCCTCAATTTAGGATTGTCTGAGGTTTCATCTTGATTAAATTTGGACTATGCAATTTTGGCAAGAATATTACAAAAATGATGTTATGTTCTTCTCAATGTGCACTGTCAGGAGCCCATGACATTTATTTTTCTCATTACTGGTGAAGTTAACCTTGATCATTTGATTAAGGTCATATTTGCCAGGTTTCTTCTTCCTATAATTAAAATGTCTTTTGTTCAGAATTACTTTGAGATCTTGTAAATATTCCTCTTCTTTTTACTGAGTCCAAGCTCGTACTGCTGGCCCCATGACAGGCCAATAAATGGAGAGATGAGTTGCTGGGGGCAAGGAATAGCGACTTTATTTGGAAAGCCAGCAAACCAAGAAGATGGTGCACTAGTGTCCCAAAGAGCTATTTTACCCAAGTTAGAATTCAGACTTCTTTTATACTAAAAGGGGGGTGTGGTTGGTTGCTGCCAGATCCTTTGTTCTTGCAGTCGTCCATGTAGGTCCAGTCACAATGTTCCTATAAACCTCCAGCAAGACAAATGTTATTCTCTGTTCTGCAACTTTTTACCTCTGTATGAATGGAAAAGTGTTAAATGTTTAAAGGTCAGGGCCTTGAGAATGAGCTCTCCTGTATACTTCAGGCTATAGGCAACATTCTTAACTTGTAGCAAAAACAATAGAATACAAAGGTCAGAGTAAAAGAAACAGATCCAATATGGAGTTAGATCTGTGCTTCCATATTACATTCTACTCAAACTTACACTTACCAGCTTTAGTGTCTTGGATGATTTTTGCCTGGAGGAATTATTAATAGGTGGTTGTCAAATGGTGATTTTTATAATGCCAGTATTCCTTCTACATTTATTACTTGGCATTCTACTGCAAGGAAGAGCAGTCTTCTTTCCCTCTGTTTATTTATTTGTGTTAGTATGGATTTATGGAGTCTTATTTTATTTAATAAGATATAATCCATTACTATCATTATTTGTTTTGATACTGAAATTGTCCCTTATTTGGCCAGTGGGAACTCTTATGCCCTTTTTCCATGTCCCCATCCTTCTTTGAGCACTTCCTTACAAAACAATTGAACAGTATTTTAAAGAACTTACACTTGAGACTTGTCTTGTGTTTTTGTAACTATCTTATCCCCATCATCTAAGGCAGACACTGACTACAAGAAATTTTGCAACTATTTGATTTGAACATTTCTCTAAGGTGATTTGTTTTAATCAAAAAAAAAAAGAGACCTTCAGTGGCCACTTTTGATATATTAAATATGGCCATAGAATCTTTGCAGGCCCTTCCATCAAGCTCTGTGACTTGCTTTGGCTAATGGGATGTGGCAAGTTCCATTTTTACCTTCTTGAAATTTTGCCCTGAGATCACCGTGTAAGGAAGCCAGTCTAGCCCGTTGGAGGATGAAAGGACACCTAGAGAAAAACCAAGGTTCCCAGTACTAACTGACACGTGAGTGAGACTATCATGGATCTTTTGGCATAGCTGACTCTCCAACTAAACTGGCTCCATGAGTGAGCTCAGGTAAAACCAGCAGAAGAATCATTTGGCCAAACCACAGTATTAAGAAAAATGATAAATCTTTTCCTTTAAAGCTTTAAATATTGGGATTGTTTGTTACTCAGGAATAATTAATGTGCCATTATAAATTCAAATTATCTCTAGTTTAATAATTCCATGTTTTTAAGTGTTTTAGAGCTTTTCTCAATAAAGCTCGAAAAGGCAAAAGTCCTTTTGGGTCTCCTTGGCTGAAAGATCTATTTGGCTTGAATTAGATAGCCCCATGGTCACACAAATGATGAACCTTGCAACTAGCAGCATTTTCCCATGGAATACTATTTTTTATGTGAAGGAAAAACTTGGGTTTTTCAGTCTTGGGTAGTTGGCAGACACATCTCTGAAAATGAATGGAGTGAGTGTCACTTCAAGAAAAATATCTCCTAGTATTTTTTGCCAGTGATAAAATTTGAACTTTCAAGTAAAAAAATTTGCATTTTGGAAAACTTGTATCTGCCGCTAGAAGCTTCACAGCTTCATAATACTCTTTTGATATTGGCGATATCAACTAAGGTGATGTTTTGGTTGTTATTTTATAATGAAATTTGTCAGTATTTGGAAGATCCTCATAACCCGGTGAATCTGTATTTTCCAAATGACAAATGCATGATGTTACAAAATTAGATATGTGTCAGAAAGATCCATTCAAGCAAATTAAGACCATGGATTTTAATGTGATGAGGTACAAAAGGTTTGTTCATATGGTATCAAATTCCACATGCCAACTAACCTTTTTAAAAACTACCACTTGTAGACTTTTAGTGTCAAAGAAGGGTATTCACAATTACACAAAAGGCTATTAAATAATTCTCCCTTTTCCAAATATTTACCTGTGTAAATCCAGGTTCCTTCATTACTCAAACTAAAGCAACATATTGCAACAGGCTGAACATAGAAATGGGTAGGAGAATACAACTTATCTTCTATTAAATCAGATATTAAAGATCTTTGCAAAACAGTAAAACAATACTAGCCTTATAACTAAATTTTTGTTCTGGAAAATTTTAGTTCTTCATAAAAACATTGTATTTATGCATATGAAATTGTTTTACTTATAAAAGAATTAATAAATATGTTAATTTTTTCTTGGTTTTTAATTTGCAATATATTGAAAACAAATGGATATAACTCCCATAAAAAAAGCTATTTGGAGTCCTCAATTCTTTTTAGGAGTATAAAGAAATCCTCAGACCAAAAGTTTGAGAACAGCTGCTCTCAGCAAATGGGCAGCTGTGTATCTAAAAGATTCCCAGAGAATTTCCACTAACTGTAAACACAAAGGCCTACAAGCAGCTTCTTTAATACATAGGCAAACATATAGAGAATCCTCCGTCAAATATAATAATCTAGACAAAAGGCAGACAGAAATGTGTCCAAAGATAAACCCTGCAGGAAGAAGACAATATATGCTCATGAATTCCTCAAACAGCTATAGAAGTTCTCAACCTAAAGCATTCACCAGAACCTTGAGGTACCATATCTAGTTCACCTTCCTGGGGGAATCTGATATCCCCTACATGTCAAATCACATGCTCCCACTCTGGAGGAGGTCACCGACAGGACCCAAACTGCAAACCTAAACTAACTTTCCAAGCTCTTACCTGGGATGGCAAAATGTCTCAAAAGCAATCATCTTTTAAAATGGCTGATGGACAATCGTCCTTTAAACTGGCTATATAATAGCCCCCCAAATATGCCGATGCTCTAATCCCTGGAAACTACAAATCCCATGGAACCTATGTTACATGGCAAAAGGGACTTTGCAGATGTAAGTAAGGTTATAAACATTAAAAGAGAGATTGTCCTGGATTATCTGGGTGTTAGAATCCTATGGGCCTGTAAAAGTAGAGGCTTCCTCTGGCTGGAGATAGAAGAGATGGGGCTGAAAGGGAAGTCAGAAAGATATGAAGTGTGAGAAGGACCTGATGAACTGTTGCTGGTTTGAAGATGGAGGGGGTAACATGACAAGGGAAGGAAGCAGAATTAAAGCACCAAGAGAGGCTTCCCCGATAGCCAGCAAATAAACAGGCACCTCAGTCCTATAACTACATGAACTAAATTTGTTCATCAGCTTGAATGAGGTTAGAAGGTTTATCCCCAGAGCCTCCAGAAAGGAACACAGCCCAGCCAACACCTTGATTTCAGTCTGTGAGACTCTAAGGCAGAGGAACCAACTCAGCCACACTGTACCTGGACTTCTGATCTAAAGAGTTATAAGAATATAGATTGGTGTTGTTTTAAGATGCTAATTTATGGTAATTTGTTATGATAGCAATAGAAAACTAATACAATGGCCATTGGACTTTGACATGTGAACCCTCTTGAGAATGAGCCCAAGTTTTGACATCTCAGCAGAAACTTCCAGTCAAAGCTCAGGTACTGGAAGTTTAGGACAACACACAGGATCTCACCAGCATGTTTGTGCTGTTCTTTGATCCTCTTCACCGTGGTGGGTCTTTGTGAGAAAAGCTCATCTTGATGGGTCCTCCAAAACTGTAATAAATACTTTTCTGATATTAATTATGAGTTAGTATCAGCATTTTATTACAATTTTGCTGCAGTTGAAAAGATCTGTAGCAGACAATTCAGAGATTTTTCTTAGTAGTGATATGCACAGAAAAAGAAAAAAAGGGTTGTTCAATAATCATAATCATGGGTGGACCAGACAGAAAGGGAAACAAATATCTGTTTACATGTCAACTGACAGTCAACTAGGTTACTAGTTTCCCAGACTCCTAAAACCAACTGAAATCCATCAGAATATTGCTTAAGCATTTTATCAGGAATAATAATTCCTTCCCAGATATAAACTGAATTATATTACACTGAAGGTTCTGTCCAAGTCAAGGGTGGGACAATTTTTTTTTGCAATTTTTTCCCTCCCCTCTTTACTGAATTAACTCCTACTTACATTTTATATCTCATATCATGTATTACTTCCTCACAGATTCTTACTGTGACCTTTCTGATTCCTAGCTCCTTATTATGCACCCATAATGTACTTCATGCCTCCATAACTCTTTTTTTAAGTCTTTTAAAAATATATATATATTTATTTATTTATTTGGTTGCACCGGGTCTTAGTTGTGGTAGGTGGGCTCCTTAGTTGTGGCTTGCGGGCTCCTCAGTTGTGGCATGTGAACTCTTAGTTGCAGCTTGCATGCGAGATCTAGTTTGCCAACCAGGGCTCGAACCCAGGCCCCCTGCATTGGGAGCGTGGAGTCTTATCCACTGCGCCATCAGGGAAGTCCCTCCATAACTCTTTTTACACTTGCAATTTTACATTTGTTTTGTTGATTCTTTAAATAATGTTTCTTTCATTTACTAGACTTTAAACTCCCAGGGGCAGGGGCTATAACTGGTTTTGTTCATTATTAGATCCTCAGTGTTAGTAGTGCTGGCCACATAATAAGGGCTCAGTAAATATTTTTAAATGGAGAAATGAGTATGTTACCATTTAAATGTGGTGAAATATAAGAATATCCTTAATAGGAAAATTGAGCTTTTGCTTTCTTTTCTTTTTTAAATTTATTATTATTATTTTTTTTAACGGTACGCGTGCCTCTCACTGTTGTGGCCTCTCCCGTTGCGGAGAGAGGCCACACAGGCTCCAGACGCGCAGGCTCAGCGGCCGTGGCTCACGGGCCTAGCCGCTCCGCGGCACGTGGGATCTTCCCGGACCGGGGCACGAACCCGTGTTGCCTGCATCGGCAGGTGGACTCTCAACCACTGCACCACCAGGGAAGCGCTTTTGCTTTCATTCAGTGTTTTACCACCACTTGCGAGGACCAGTGAAATGTATGGTATGAATGTTTGAGAACAATTGCTCTGGTTCACAGTAAATTTTTGGCCTGCTTTAGACAAACTTTGTTCTGGTGAGAAACTGGCCCATTTTATAGTTGGAGAAAATTTGGTCTTTACCAAGTTTACTGAGATCAAATAGAGAATCAGAGGTGAGGTTATTTTCTTAGGTTTGTCATCTATTATTTTAATAAATAGAAAAGCATCCTTAGGAAAAGAAAATAACTTTTTACATCACCGAGTAGCAACTGCAGGATGGTAATAGGAATGAGAGTATGTCTGTAAACTCAATATTTAGTTGTCTTGATTACAAATAGAGTAACATACCTGGGTGTTCTACAAAGCTCATATATTCAGGGAGGATGCTGTGAAGCTCTTTGTTTTAGTGACTTTCTTTTCAGGATATGAAATATTCATTGAGCCCACCATGCCTTCTCCCTTTTTTCTTCACACTCCATTCTTCTAGTCACCTACTTACTCTTTTGGTGAATAGCTGTAAAATATCACGGTGCTTAGAAAAATCTCTTTGCAAATGTTTTTCTTTGCTTCTTTAACCAGGAGCCAAAAATATCATGTGTTTCTGTTTTGGGAATGTAACAAAAAGAGCTTCTGAAAAGTACAGATGGTGTAGCTGAGATAGGATGGCAATATTTTTTAGAGGCACGTTTTTATAGAACCAGATGGTCTAGTATATTCTCAAACAAATATGTCACCTATAATTTGATGAATACCTTCCAAAGGAAAATAATTTTTTCAGGAGATAACAGATGGTATCAGTCAAAAGCATATCGAGATGCTTTAAGAAAAACTTGATGGCTCAAGTGATTTAACCAACAAGATTTTCTCCAAAGTACCAAGCATGTTTTAGGATCTAAAATTTGTCATCTGCAAATAATTCAGCCTCATTTCCAAACTTTACTCCGTGGAGAATTGAATGCAACCTGCTTTATATGATACCTATGAAAATGATGAAAATTCCTAAGTTGTTTTCTGGCTTTGTTTTTCAAGTATCTATTATATTATGGTTAAAAGAAAAAAAATACATATATGTGTCTTAAAACAATAGTCTATATTAAAATACAGAAATATTTTAATAGGACTGAACTCCATTTTACCTATGGGAGCATAAAGCTGTATTAATCATGAAATTTTGTTAGTGCTTTTCTTAAAGCAGCAGGCATATGAACATAATAGAAAAAAAAAGAATTCTGAAGCTGCAGGTATGGATTATTAAGGGATACTTAGAATACGAGTCATTTTTTTTGCCCTGGTTTTTGGCAAATAATACTGTAACAGGGTCATGGTTCAGAAACCCCAACATACTGGTATGTTGGTAGTAAGTCTAATGACATACACAAGCTTGAGGGGAAGGAGGTACAATGAAAATCAGAATGTTACCTCATGCCTCATATCCATATATAAACTGAGGTGGGACCATATAATTTATCTTTTTACCTGTGATATGTTTGTGAGTAAAAGAGGCACTGATTGTAGATATAAAATGCAACTGGGGAAAATTGGGATATATACTCATCCCAAGTGTACGCAACTAGTACCAGGATGAATAAGTCTACTGCCTTTTGACTGGCATCTTTTGGAGAGTGGTCATACCTTCTCCACTTTAGACATGGGTAGGTGGGTAATGCCAATGATTCTGCATTATCTAGAGAAGGGGTCTTCAACCCCTGGGCCGAGGACCGGTATTGGTCCGCAGCCTGTTAGGAACAGGGCCGCACAGCAGGAGGTGAGCAGTGGGCAAGGAGCAAAGCTTCATCTACTGCTCCCCATCGCTCCCCATTGCCTGCCTTACCACCTGAACCATCCACCCCCCACCCCCTTCCGTGGAAAAATTGTCTTCCACGAAACCAGTCCCTGCTGCCAAAAATGTTGGGGACTGCTGGTCTAGAGTATCATTACTGTTTTCAGACTTTTGTCAATATTATAGGTAAAGACTTGTTTTTAAGACCATTTGCAATTCTGTTTCTTAGCATGGATCTCAAATAATTAAACATACATTTATTTGTTTAAATGTAATGGAATTGAAATTCTGCTTGCAAGCATGATGTAATAGACCGTGGAAGGGCAGCAATTCCACTATAAGTAACAAATTAAAAAATAAAATAAATTACAAAATTATGTTTTTAAAGAAATTGAATTGCTATATTAGTAAGGAGAATAGATGAACTAAAATTCTAGAGAAGGAAGAGCCTTTCCTAAATCGGTTCATGATTGCCAGCCATATTCTTCCCTAGGGGCATTTCTTATTTGGTCTAGGAGTAAGATTGGCCTTAGTCTAAATAGAGGGATCCTGCTGAGGGAAAAACTGGAGCTTTAAAAAAAAAAAATTGAGGTATAATTGACATATAACATTGTGTAAGTTTAAGGTGTACAATGTATTTAATTGATAAATTTATATTGTAATAAGATTGCTATTGTAGCACTAGCTAAAACCTCTGTCATGCCACATAATTACCATGTCTTCTAGTGGTGGGAATAATTAAGATCTAATCTCTTAGCAAGCTTAATGTTTATAATACAGTTTTGTTGTCTATAATCATGTACTGTGTATTAGATATCTAGGACTTATTTATATACTAGTTGCAAGTACATAGTCTTAAAAAATTTTTATTGAACTATAGTTGATTTACAATGTTGTGTTTAATTTCTGCTGTAAAGTCAAGTTACCCAGTTATGCATATATATATTCTTTTCCATTATGGTTTATCACAGGATATTAAATATATTTCCCTGTGCTATACAGTAGGACTTTGTTGTTTGCAAGTACATACTCTTAAACAATATCTCTCCTATCGCTTTCCCACTTCCCACCCCATCCCTGGGTAATTACCATTTTTTCAAGTTTGGTTCTTTTTTTAAAAAAAATTTTGGTTCTTTTGAAGATTGTATTAGATAGTATGATTGATTGAATCCAGAGGGGACTCAAAAGTACAGTTCCTTTTTCTCATGAGACTGCTTGGGGACCGGCTCAACACCTCTAAAAGGTGAAATTTCATACAATTTCCTCATGCCTAGAGACAGGTACTGAGAGAGAGGGAAGGCTTGATGTGGCCAGTCTCCACATCAAAATATTAATACTTGACACATCAGTATGTTTGATATATATTTGAAATAGTATGGAGCAGGAAACTATAGAGCTCAGCCCAAAATCCATAAAGGACAGAATAGAATCTCTCATAGATTTTCAGGATTAAAGAGACAAAGACCTTCCAAAGCCTAAAGCAAAAGTCTAGAATGCCCATGCCCAAGGAACATTTTTGAGCTAATGGTAAACTGCATTTAACTAAAACTACAACCTAGACCTGACTCAGTTAAATCTCTAGATTTAAATAATCAACTTTTTGACTTATCTGCCTGAGAGGAGAAAAGAATAACATTTCCTTGGGGAAAACAACATTCTCAGCAGGTGCTACAATTATTTTTTGTACAATGTAAAATAGGCAGTAAAATTTATGAGACTATGAAAAGATAGGGTAGTATGACCAATAAGCAAGAGCAAAAATAGGCAATAAATGCAGACCTTTAACATTTCTCATAAGGCTGGTTTAGTGGTAATAAACACTTTTAGCTTTTGCTTGTCTATAAAATTCTTTATTTCTCCTTCAACTAAGAATGATAACCTTGCTGGGTAGATTATTCTTGGTTGTAGGTTTTTTCCTTTCAGCATTTTGAGTATATTGTGCCACTCCTTTCTGGCCTGCAAAGGTTCTGATGAAAAGCCAGCTGGAAGACATACGGGAACATCTTTATGACCATTACCTCAAAGTCTTTATTGAGTAGATTGCTTATCTCTGTTTTCTTTTTCTGATGTTTTGTTTTGTTCTGTCACTTGGAACATGTTTCTCTGTCTCCTCATTTACCTGATTCTCTGTGTTTATTTCTCTGTATTAGGTAGGATTGTTACATCTCCTGCTCTTGGAGACGTGACCTTATATAGGAGATATTTTATGGGACCCAGCAGCACACTGCCCTCTGACCAACAGAGCCAGATGCTTCAAGGGTTTTCCCTATGTGGGCTGTATGAGCCTTTCTGTTGTGTTGGGGCCAACTGCTGAAGGTGCACTGGTGGGTAGGACAGACCTCCAGCATAGCTGGCTGTGTGGCTGTTGGTGTTTGACTGCTGTGGGCATGCTGATGGGTAGGGTAGGCCCCAGCACACCTGAATGTGAGGCCTGGTGGCACGTGACTGCTGTAGGTGTGCTAGTTGATGGTAGAATGACATCTTTAAAGAGATGAAAGCAAAATAACAATCAATACAGAATTTTATACACAGTAAAATATCCTTGAGATAGCCTCATCCACCAGAGGGCAGACAGCAGAAGCAAGAAAAACTACAATCCTGAAGCCTGTGGAACAAAAACCACATTCACAGAAAGACAGACAAGATGAAAAGGCAGAGGGCTATGTACCAGATGAAGGAACAAGATAAAACCCCAGAAAAACAACTAAATGAAGTGGAGATAGGCAACCTTCCAGAAAAAGAATTCAGAATAATGATAGTGAAGATGATCCAGGACCTTGGAAAAAGAATGGAGGCAAAGATCGAGAAGATGCAAGAAATGTTTAACAAAGACCTAGAAGAATTAAAGAACAAACAAACAGAGA
>NC_041218.1:66370984-66372815 GCF_002837175.3 Physeter macrocephalus
CCCATACAGGATAAACCCAAGGAGAAACACGCCAAGACACATAGTAATCAAATTTGCAAAAATTAAAGACAAAGAAAAATTATTGAAAGCAGCAAGGGAAAAACAACAAATAACATACAAGGGAACTCCCATAAGGTAAACAGCTGATTTCTCAGTAGAAACTCTACAAGCCAGAAGGGAGTGGCATGATATACTTAAAGTGATGAAAGGGAAGAACCTACAATCAATATTACTCTACCCGGCAAGGATCTCATTCAGATTCAATGGAGAAACCAAAACTTTTACACACAAGCAAGAGCTAAGAGAATTCAGCACCACCAAACCAGCTCTGCAAGAAATGCTAAAGGAACTTCTCTAAGTGGGAAACACAAGAGAAGAAAAGGACCTACAAAAACAAAACAAAACAATTAAGAAAATGGTAATAGGAACATACATATCGATAATTACTTTAAATGTGAATGGATTAAATGCTCCAACCAAAAGATACAGGCTCACTGAATGGATACAAAAACAAGACTCATATATATGCTGTCTATAAGAGACCCAGTTCAGACCTAGGGACACATACAGACTGAAAGTGAGAAGATGGAAAAAGACATTCCATGCACATGGAAATCAAAAGAAAGCTGGAGTAGCAATACTCATATCAGATAAAATAGACTTTAAAATAAAGAATGTTACAAGAGACAAGAAAGGACACTACATAATGATCAAGGGAACAATCCAAGAAGAAGATATAACAATTATAAATATATATGCACCCAACATAGGGCACCTCAATGCATAAGGCAACCGCTAACAGCTATAAGAGAGGAAATTGACAGTAACACAATAATAGTGGGGGACTTTAACACCTCACTTACACCAATGGACAGATCATCCAAACAGAAAATTAATAAGGAAACACAAGCTTTAAATGATACAATAGACCAGATAGATTTAATTGATTTTTTAGAGGACATTCCATCCAAAAACAGCAGATTACACTTTCTTCTCAAGTGCACATGGAACATTCTCCAGGACTGGGCACAAATCAAGCCTCAGTCAATTTAAGAAAATTGAAATCATATCAAGCATCTTTTCTGACCACAGTGCTATGAGATTAGAAATCAATTACAGGGGAAAAAACATTAAAAACACAAACACATGGAGGCTAAACAATATGTTACTAAATAACCAAGAGATCACAGAGGAAATAAAAAAATTCCTAGAGACAAATGACAATGAAAACATGATGATCCAAGACCTATGGGATGTGGCAAAAGCAGTTCTAAGAGGAAAGTTTATAGCTATATAAGGCCTACCTCAAGAAACAAGAAAAATCTCAAATAAACAATCTATCCTTACACTTAAAGGAACTAGAGAAAGAGGAACAAACAAAACCCAAAGTTAGTAGAAGGAAAGAAATCATAAAGATCAGAGCAGAAATAAATGAAATAGAAACAAAGAAGACAATAGCATGGATCAATAAAACTAAATGCTGGTTTTTTGAGAAGATAAACAAAATGGATAAACCATTAGCCAGACTCATCAAGAAAAAGAGGGAGAGGACTCAAATCAATAAAATTCAAAATGAAAAAGGAGAAATCACAACTGACACCGCAGAAATACAAAGCATCCTAAGAGACTACTACAAGCAACTCTATGCCAATAAAATGGACAACCTGGAAGAAATGGACAAATTCTTAGAAAGGTATAACCTTCCAAGATTGATCCAGGAAGAAACAGAAAATATGAACAGACCAATCACAAATAATGAAATTGAAACTGTGATTAAAAATCTTCCAACAAACAAAAGTCCAGGACCAGATGGCTTCACAGGTGAATTCTA
>NC_041218.1:66373531-66374104 GCF_002837175.3 Physeter macrocephalus
GGAGACAAAAGACCTGTATGCAGAAAACTGTAAGACACTGATGAAAGAAATTAAAGATGATACCAACAGACGGAGTGATAGCCCATGTTCTTGGACTGGAAGAATCAATATTGTGAAAATGAGTATACTACCCAAAGCAGTCTACAGATTCATTGCAATCCCTATCAAATTACCAATGGCATTTTTTACAGAACTAGAACAAAAAATCTTAAAATTTGTATGGAGACACAAAGATACCAAATAGCCAAAGCACTCTTGAGGGAAAAAAATGGAGCCGGAGGAATCAGGCTCCCTGACTTCAGACTATACTACAAAGGTACAGTAATCAAGACAATATTGTACTGGCACAAAAACAGAAATATAGATCAATGGAACAAGATAGAAAGCCCAGAGATAAACCCATGCACCTATGGTCAACTAATCTATGACAAAGGAGGCAAGGATATACAATGGAGAAAACACAGTCTCTTCAGTAAGTGGTGCTGGGAAAACTGGACAGCTACATGTAAAAGAATTAAATTAGAACACTCCCTAACACCATACACAAAAATAAGCTCAAAATGGATTAGAGAC
>NC_041218.1:66374297-66420036 GCF_002837175.3 Physeter macrocephalus
AATCAAAACTACAATGAGGTATCACCTCACACCAGTTAGAATGGGCATCATCAGAAAATCTACAAACAACAAATGCTGGAGAGGGTGTGGAGGAAAGGGAACCCTCTTGCACTGTTGGTGGGAATGTAAATTGATACAGCCACTATGGAGAACAGTATAGAGGTTCCTTAAAAAGCTAAAAATAGAATTACCATATGACCCAGCAATCCCACTGCTGGGCATATACCCAGAGAAAAACATAATTCAGAAAGATACATGCACACCACTATTCATTGCAGCACTATTTACAATAGCCAGGTCATGGAAGCCACCTAAGTATCCATCGACAGACGAATGGATAAAGAAGTTGTGGTACATATATACAATGGAATATTACTCAGCCATAAAAAGGAATGAAATTGGGTCATTTGTAGAGACGTGGATAGATCTAGAGACTCTCATACAGAGTGAAGTCAGTCAGAAAGAGAAAAACAAATATCATATATTAACGCATATATGTGGAACCTAGAAAAATGGTACAGATGAACTGGTTTGCAGGGCAGAAATTGAGACACAGATGTAGAGAACAAACCTATGGACACCAAGGGGGAAAGCAGCGGGTGGCAGCGGTGGTGGTGTGATGAATTGGGAGATTGGGATTGACA
The DNA here is from genome assembly GCF_002837175.3 of Physeter macrocephalus. Classification (NCBI taxonomy): domain Eukaryota; kingdom Metazoa; phylum Chordata; class Mammalia; order Artiodactyla; family Physeteridae; genus Physeter; species Physeter macrocephalus. Next base: position 66,374,942 of record NC_041218.1, read on the forward strand.
TGTATACACTGATGTGTATAAAATTGATGATTAATAAGAACCTGCTGTATAAAAAAATAAAATAGAATTCAAAAAAATATATCCTTGAAAAATAAAGGTGCTCAATGCTATCTATTATCTCAGTATGTATTCTGTGAGAGAAAAAGCATGTTAGTGGAAAATATGTTGAATATGAATAAAGTCTGTAGTGTAGCTAATAGTAGTGTTAGTGTTTTAGTTTTGAAGTGCACCATAATTATTTTAAATGCTAAGATTAGGGGATCTGGGTGAAGTCTATAAAGAAACTCTCAGCACCATCTTTGCAACTTTTATGTAAATCTAAAATCATTCCAAAAATAAAAATGAAATAAAGAAGTTTTTAGATAAAACATGAGGACATTTGTCACCAGTAGAAGCAGACTATAAGATACGCTAATAGAAATTCTTTACACTAAAGGAAAGTATTTCCAGATGGATGCATAAATAATAGAAATTCTTTACACGAAATGAAAGTATTTCCAGATGGATGCATAAAACCAGAGGGAGAAATAAAGGACAATGGAAAGTATAAATATATGAGTAAATATGAAAGGATATTGGTGTTTAAAACAATAATAATACCTTTGTGGTTTTAATACATGTGAATGTAAGGTATATGACTATAATGTAATAAATGTCAAGAGGCATGTAAATGGAGTTACATTGTTATAAGGTTATTGCATTATTTGGAAATTATAATAGTACTAATATTAGGAGGATTGTATGATGGCAAAGGTGAATATTATAATCTCTAGGGTAACTTCTAAAAAGTAATAAAAATGTAAACAAACAGGCTAAAAGAAGAAACAAAAGGAAGTAAATAAAAATTTATTGAATTCTACAGAAGGCAGGAAAAGATTTAAAAAGCAACAAAGACCAGATGGAGCGAAGAGAAACAGTTATTGAGATATTGTTAAATGCAACTGCATTGGTTATTACATATAATGGAGTAATCACTATTTAAAAGACAAATGGATTTAAAAAATGAGATTTAAGTATATGCTTTCTAAAGAGATTTATTTTAAATATAGACATAGATTAAAAGTAAAAGAATGAAAGAAGATATACCATATAAATTGTAACAAAAAGAAATTCAATATAGCTATAATAATATCAGGCATAGAAGACTTTACTGCAAGAATTATTGAAAGATATGAAAAAGATATTTCATAATGAAAAAGGATCAATTAAACAGGAAGCCAAAACAATCCTAAACATATATGCCCTTACTGATACAACTTCAAAATGTATTAAAATTGACATAATTAATTATTATTGTAGATTTGTCTATTTCTCATTTTAATCCTGTCAGTTATATTCTAGATCTTGATCTGGGTAGTAATTGCATTTAACATTTGTGTACTGTATATATGTTATATGTCAATAAAAAAGTTTATAAAAATACACTATGGGCCATTTATCCAGGTAACAATGTTTAATATGGTATATTTCTTTTATATTTTACCAAATTCCTGAAACTAAATAGTAAGTAGTTTTACATTAGCTGTTGCTAGCATGTTTACATTATGTTTGATAGATAGTAGAGGTCACAAAACTCATCATAGTCATAAAGAGTTTGTGACACACAGTACATGTAAAGTTCCATTATCCTGAAAACATAGTGAGAAATATGAGTTAAATTGTATTTTAAGATATTCCTCAAGAAATGATCTTCTTTATAAATATTATGGAAACAAGATATTACCATAAATATTGCCAGATCTAGAAAGACCAATAAATAGCGGCTAAACTTTCAGGAACATTTAGATAAGCAAGTTCTGAAATTAGTATTTATTTTCTGGCATCCTCTTAGACGAAGCTATTAGGATACCTATTCTAGTATACATTATATTCTTGAAGATACTTCAATTTCATTCAGTTCTCTTAACAACTTTCTAAGATATTAATGACCTATATTTTCCATATGAAACATTTGCATTTGCTGGTGGTTAATAGCTACCATATGTTTTTCATGGTTGTTGCTAATGAAAATTTAGACAAGAATTTGGGAACGTGCTATGAGAAATATTTGTAGTGTGTACAGACAGTCTCTGATTTATGATGGTTCGAATTAAGATTTTTTGGCTTTGCAATGGTGTGAAATAAGTTTCATGAGATATTCAACATTTTATTATAAAATAGACAGTGTTAGATGATTTTGCCCAACTGTAAGCTAATACAAGTATTCTGAACATGTTTAAGATAGGCTAGGCTAAACTATGATGTTCCATAGATTAGGTCTACTAAATGCATTTTCAGGTTATGATATTTTCAACTTATAATGGGTTTACTGGGATGGAACCCCATCGTAAGTTGAGGAAGATCTGTACTTTGTTCTAAGAGCTCTATAAAGTGATTATGAGTCTTATAATCTTTAAAATATTTATATAGATTTTTTAGTATGTTTTGTGACGATTATTACATACTCAGGAAGCAACTGAGGTACACTTTAATCCTGTACTAGTTGAAGCATTTGTAGACTTGGAGTTGGACTTAAAGGATAGGTAGGATTTAGACCAAGATAAGGTTACCTGATACAGGAAGAAGAACCAATCTAGTATCATACTGAGAAAGAAAAAATATATGTAATGAGATTCCCTGCCTAAAACTTAGATATTTGTGTAGAAGATGCCATGTGCTGCCTAGAGATTCTTCCTCAGGAATGGTGAATTTATTCCCCCAACTACAGAATATGCTGCTGACAGACAACTGTCAGTTCTCAGCTCCTTTTGGGTTTGTCTCAGTTGAAGAGAATAATGTAGCCAAAGGTCATACCCTCTTCCAGGAAAACCTGTATCCAAAGACTGAATGATGACTTTGTATAAAGGCCTGGCCCCCCTTGCCCCAGCTCTGGACACTTCTGAGAAGTCATCCCAGCTCCAGAATATAGGGCCGACTGAGTTCTTCACTGAGACTACATTGTATTCAAACTTCTCTTTCTGTCCAATCCTTCTTTCTTTCCTTTCTCCCAAGTATTTTGCCTTGAAGAGAAAAGCTAATGTCAGTCTCAGAGTTTGCTTTGCATGAGTACAGTTATTTTCATAAGTTTCAGCCTTATTTGTTACTACATTATGGGGGATTAGGAGAGGGTTATTCGCTGCTTGCAACAGAGTCGAAAAGTGGAGAACTGTGTCTCTGCCTTGACATGGGAGTAGTTGCTACTGAACGCCATTGGAGGCCAGGAGAAAAGAGCGTGAGAGAGCTGCTTCAGATATATGACAGTGCAGCTGCAATCCTTAGAAGACATTGGTAGATGAGTTCCTGCAGAGGTGGGTAAGGATGGGTATATTGTAAACTGATCTTATGATCAGAGGTCAGTGATGCCAGATATTCACAGTTAATCAAAGTCTTGGTGAGGATATAGGTTTAGAAGATAAGAGGACGTGGAAGAATGATAAGTCGTATGTCAGAAGTTTCACTGAACATTTGAGAATGACCTACAGATTTTATTTTTCCTCTTAAATAGTTTATTGGCAGTGATCTGGAAAGGGCAGTGGATTAATATATACAGACGACAACACCAGGCACCAATGTCATGAAGGAGGCAGGAATGATGGGAAAGAGCTGTGGAACTCTGAATGAGGTCCCCTCTTCAAGAGTGAATGTGTGAGGAGGTGGAGGCCTGGAGTGTTGCAGGGAGTATGATGGGCATGTTATAGTTCTTTTTTTCCTAGAAAAGAGAGGACATAAACCACTGAAGATAAGTAGATTTATTATAAAAAGGAATTATAATAAATAATTAGAGGTAGGAAATTCCTTGAAAAGTTAAAAGGAGATAGTTGAGAGTCTCATAATAAAAATGACCCATGTCATTTTTTTCACAGATAAATAGTGGCTTTTTTTCTAACAAGGAAAATTTTAAGTTCAAACATGATACTGAGCATCTTGGAAATGACCACAAAATTTTTTAATGAGAGTCCAGTAGGTCCCAAGCAATGTGTTTGGCATACGGAGGAAGTAAAGCTACAGTCTTTACCCTTGAGAGGAAATAAGATTTTCTTTCATAGAGTTATAAGAGAACACAAGGCAATGCACTTACTGAAAGATGAACAGTATGATGATTTGCCATTGTAATTTTCCAAGTTCATAGACACTTAAGTTAGAGATTAAATGCTGGTGTTTGGTTTCCCATAAATGTTTACACTTCTTTCTAGGAATCAGAGGGCTGTAGGGTTGGTATTAGTAGTTTGAGCCCTTGCTCAGAGTATCCAAAACTCCATTCATGTTGGATGATTTGCTAGGTTATAATCTTACTTTCCACCATATGTCATGGAAAATTATTTTCTCAAGTGAAAAGTAGATATCAAGGGTTGATATCTTTCCTTCTCATTTTGAAGAGGTAGATGTTGAGGTTGTGTGATTCCTGAATGCCACTGATTAGGAAGGCTTCCTTTGTTTCTTGTTTTTGGTCTACCACTTTCTCTGGTGATTCTTCACATCTCTTATGATTTTCAAATCAGTGGGGTTTGGTCTGGCATCCTAGAGAGCTTGGTGTCTTAGGTCTGTCAGCTTCTTCTCTAAGATGTTGATTCACACTCTTGACATCTACTTCCTTTTTATTATTTTTTCTCCCTGTGGTAGCAGTAGAATTAAACACTGTCTGTAGATCTGGTTTTATAGGAATTTTCTGAGCTCTCTTGAATTCTTGAGAGAAACCACGTTCTGTATATTATACTATGTTCTATACGCTGGTGAAAACTGTGGACAACTAACTTTTTGTAGCTCAGGATGCCTTTCTAGGGATTACAGGGGATAAACTAATGTTTTTCACAAGTCTTCCGGGTTTGGTATCCCATTGACTTGGCATCCACCATCAAATAGTTTCATTGATTATTCATTCATTAGAGGAGTACATGTATATTGAGATTCAGGAATATGGTTGGGGATCCCATCTCTCTTTAGCATAGTGGACTGGAAAGGGTGCAAACCCGAATCACAGGATAGTAAGACAACTTACCTTATTGACTGTAATAAGAAAAACTTGGACATTTTAAAGGGCTCGGAATAAATTTGTAAGCCTCTTTTCTTTTTCTGTTACTTGATATAATATCTTAAACAAGTTTGTATTTTCTTGTCCACAATTCGCAGTGTATGATCATTCCCTCAGTGATCAGAGATTTCCACATTTCTTGAGAGGGGTTAAGACTGTTGTAATGGAATGCATAGAGAAAGAATCAATGGCTGTTCAGTCTTTGACTTCTAAAATAGGCTTTTGAAACTCACATCAAAATCAATAATTTCAAAAGCCAAAGCTTGCATTACAAGAACTGAGTTTGATTGAAAGAAAAACAGTCTCTTGAGAATCAAAAGGGAAGACTCTGAAAGAAGCAAGCACAGACACTAGGACAATAACAACAGATAGAAAAGAGAGCAGAGAAGGGTCCAACTACCCCACCCTCTAGGACACTAGATGAGCAGCAACTGGTGTATCAGTTAGGCATTGTGTTTGGTTGCATTTAACAGAAATCAGCCAAATGTGCCTTAACCAAGCATGGGTTTATTTAAAAAGAAGTCCAGAAAAAGGCATTCAAGGCTGGCACAGCAGTTCCATAATATCAATACCCAGGGCTCTATCCTTGTGCTCTGTTATCCAGTTATCTCTATCTGGCTTTCATTCACATGGTGAGTTCATGGTCACAGTATGGCTGCTCCAGCCCCACATCTGTCCTCAGTAGAGAGAAAATGAAGACGACAGGGAAAGCGAAACACTCCAGAAGTATGCTAAGGTATTAAAAGCTAAAGTTGCTTTTGCTACACTTAATTGCAAAGGAGTCTAGGAAATGTCAGGTTTTTTATAAAAGTACAGTTTCCTCAAAGAAAAATTTTACTGGGTTGGAGGTAAAAGAATGAAGAGTTGGATGGGAAATACGTTAGGGGGATGTTGGTGAGACCTGAGACGTAAGTCCTCCCCGAGGGTACCACTTGGAGAGAAGCTGAGTGGATATCATTGTGCCAATGCTGTGAGCTTTAGGAAGCCTGTGCAAAGAATCCTCATTAATTTTGGAAGGGGAAGGGGGCAGGGAGGACTTTCCATTGACATCTGCCTGAAGCTTTTATAACGTGTATTTGAATTGCCTCCTTTGGAACTGGCTTTTCAATGGTTAGAAATTCATAGCCTCAGAAATAGAGGGTGGGAATGTTCATTGCAGCCCTATTTACAATAACCAGGCCTGGAAGCAACCTAAGCGTCCATGGACAGATGAATGGATAAAGAAGATGTGGCACATATATACAATGGAATATTACTCAGACATAAAAAGAAACGAAACTGAGTCATTTGTAGTGACGTGGATGGACCTAGAGTCTGTCATACAGAGTGAAGTAAGTCAGAAAGAGAAAAACAAATACTGTATGCTAACACATATATATGAAATCTAAGAAAAAAAATCGTTCTGAAGAACCTAGGGGTAGGGCAGGAATAAAGATGCAGAGGTAGAGAATGGACTTGAGAGCAGGGGAGGGGGAAGGGTAAACTGAGACGAAGTGAGAGAGTGGCATGGACATATATACACTACCAAATGTAAAATAGATAGCTAGTGGGAAGCAGCCGCATAGCACAGGGAGATCAGCTCGGTGCTTTGTGACCACCTAGAGCGGTGGGATAGGGAGGGTGGGAGGGAGACGCAAGAAGGAGGAGATATGGGGATATATGTGTATATATAGCTGATTCACTTTGTTATAAGCAGCTACTAACGTAACAATGTAAAGCAATTATACTCCAATAAAGATTTTAAAAAATAAATAAAATCACTTGATACATTTAAGAAAAAAAAAGAAAAAACAAAAAAACCCCTACTATGTATAAAATAAATAAGCAGCAAGGATATACTGTACAGCAGGTGGAAATATGGCCATTATTTTGTAATAACTTTAATGGAGTTTAATCTATAAAAATATTGAATCACTATGTTGTTCACCTGAAACTAATATAATATTGTAAATCAACTATACTTCTATTAAAAAAATGATTGCCAAAAAAAGTTAGACTATATCACTTCTTAAGATATGGGATTGAAAAAGAACAAAGATGGTTCCAATTTATGACTCCCATAATGTTAACTCTTATTCTAAAATCATGTTTCCTAATATTGCTGTTGTCAGGCTTAAAGGGTACAGTATTATCTATTCTGTTAAGTTATACGGTATTATGTCCACCTCCATATCCCCATAGCCTATAAAAATACCTGATAAAGGAGTAAAGGATTTCATAAATATTTGTGGAATAAAATAATTTAATAAACAAGTAATTGTCACCCTTTAAAAAAAAAAGAAAAGAAATAGAGGGTGGGTTTAATGACATATAAAGACAAGACACTAGTCAGGGAAGAAGGGAAAATTGCTCTTCCTCTTCTTCAGGACCGCATGGGGGCAAAATTTCCTCCCATTCACCCCTGTGGACAAATATTATAGGCTATCTCTTTTGTGATTTAACATGTTTTCTTAAACTCTTTATAGATCAAATTTCAGTTTTGAGAAAATTTCAGAGATGGAAAAATGCAGAGAAGGAATGGGAAGAAAACTCAAGAGGAATTTTCAAATAAAGCTGTGTCTGAGCTTAATACTGCAATAAATTCAAGAGACTTTCATCAACTATTTACACTGCAAAAGCAGTTAGAAATATTCTTGGACAACTTTTGGGAATGACCTTCATCATTGCTTTTAACCTTTGTGTCTGTGTGTGCTTCCCATTACCTTTGTTTGATTTATATTGTTATCAAACTTGTTAACACTTCTAGTACAGGGACCTGCAGTAATGGATGTTCATGTGCTCACCATTTTTTAAAAGAGTGTTGGGCAAATAAGATGTTTCCTCTCACAGGCTATCCCAGAGAGAACACATTATAAATAAGTAATGCCGCCTAAACAAAAGAAGGGAAGAAAAAATGTGTAGATTTTGATATATATAAACCATTTTTATTCTATTTCCATAGTTTCCAAAGTGAGAGACTAGATATTCTTTCTCCACCCAAAATGCATTAGATGGATACTTCCAGAGGTGTGTGCTTTTATTATGCTATTCATTTGATTCATGATTCATAAAGCACCTTTGTACAAAAGCTAGCCAGTGTCTAAGCCAACACACTGACTTTAAAAATATACTTTGGACATAATTCTCTGTGCTCTGACTACAGCAGCAGGGAATGCCAACAATTTAAACTCCTGGTCTTTCAAAGGAAAATTTGATAAAGAGAAGCTTACCTAATATATTGTTGGTAAAAGTAAAAGGAAGACAATGACTAAGACACAAAGAAAAAAAGAAACAGATTTGTTCTTTTTGGAGCTATATTTTGAAAACAACAAAAAGGAAGGTTAATCTCTTCATTCTTGCTATTAAAATATATCCCCCACCTTCAGAAATATAGCATTATCATTGCAGAAAAGAGTAGTCAGATATTTTATTTTTAACTAGAACCAGAATACTATGATTCTGACTAGTTATTATAAGTTTTAAAATCTGAGAACCTCATTAGAGTCAGGGGTATATATGGGCTTTTAGTGGATGGGGAGTCTGCCTGTTTATATTCTTGACACAGTTCCAAGAGTGCTAGATTCCAACAATCACAGACAACTCTGCTCTCCATTTGTTTTGATGAGCAGAGTCGTTCACGCAATACCGATAAATTCTTTAAATGATTTTTCTTATATAATGGGCTTTTACTCTTCTCGGTAACATAAGCAGAGGAGTAAAATGTAGTGGTGTAGCTAAGGCGAGAGCCCACTATTACCCTTAGCATTTTATCCCAGTAAAGCTAAAAGCTTTAAAATAAACGGTTTTTAAAGAAAAATTTAAAAATTCTCCTACTAACAAAAAAATGGCATCTTTTGGGGGATAAGTTTCCTGTTAAGCATATATTTAAAAGCTTTAAAGATATACTAAGCTGTGAATAAGGGAGGAAACCTTTTGTGCCCAGCACAAGCAAAACTCTTTGGATTCTACATCTAGGGTCTCGGTTAGCCGTTGACATTATTGGTGAAGGATAAAAAATTAGAATCTCATAAATTCTACTCTAATTTGCTAGGGCCTTTTAGGAAAAGCTACCCCAGCCTGTTACCGTTTCTCTCTGTGACTTGGGCTTCAGGCATATGGAAATAAGTCTAGGGCCTTCCTGATTAGCTGGGAAGTGGCTCTTTTCTTCATTCTTTTTTTTTTTTTGAAAAATAGTAACCACTTTAGGGCTTCCCTGGTCGCGCAGTGGTTGAAAGTCCGCCTGCCGATGCAGGGGACACGGGTTCGTGCCCCGGTCCGGGAAGATCCCACATGCCGCGGAGCAGCTGGGCCCGTGAGCCATGGCCGCTGAGCCTGCGCGTCCGGAGCCTGTGCTCTGCAACGGGAGAGGCCACAACAGTGAGAGGCCCGCGTACCGCAAAAAAAAAAAAAAAAGTAACCACTTTAAAATAATACATACATAGCATTTTTATCTTTTAATTTTTATAGTACCTTATAGTAATCAGACCATAGCATTTTTATCTTTTAATTTTTACAGTACCTTATAGTAATCAGAGCATGTGATATTATTCCCATTTTGCAGATGTGTGTGAGATTTTAAGATTTGAAAAGTTTAGGTGTCTTACCCATGCCTAGAACATCCTATAGCTAAGATGGGAGTGTCCTAAAGTCTGGAGTCTGTTTTTGCTGTTAATCTTGTGTGGCTTTCCATGGCAGCAGGATCGAATGACCTCCAGAAATTCAGCGGGGCCAATTGGCTTGACTTCCAGCATTGGTAGAGCCCAGATGCTCACTCACCAACCTGGAGGAGGGAGAGATCAACTGAAAGAGAAACATCGAATTCCTGTCTGGAGCTCACTCCCTCACTCCTATAGCATTGTCTGTTTGAGAGTAGGGATTCTGTCTTCTGTGGTAGTTTTAGGTCTGGCACAGGGCTCTGGAAAATGTTCTAATGAAAGACTTGTAGAAAAAGAGAAAGAGAGATTAACTTACCACTATAGTGCTCAGGTCACTTAGTTGTGAGTAAGCAATGCCTAATTGCATGGAGATTGCTGTGAGGAATAACTAAATCAATTCACACTTGAGGTCAATGTGCAAAGATAATGGCGGCTATATAGTATCCAGTTAAATGCACCATTCAGTGCCATCACCTTCCCTACCCTTAAGTTGATATGTAGATAAAAATTACTTTTGTTATTAGATGTTCATTTTAGAAAGAAGTGTTCTATATTTGGGAGAGGTTTTCTGTTTGGTGAATGAGGTGCTAATATATATAAAAGGAATTAAGAAAATCTCATTAAGGAACCCAAAAGAATAATATTTTGCAAGTCGTAAATACATCACACAGCATCATCTCAGAGTTAGAAGGGTCCTTGGAGGAGCCAGGTGTCCTACCTTATGCACAAATTCCCTCTACAACATTCTGGATGCTATCTCCAGCCTCTACCCAAGTCCCAACATGGACAAAACCATTTTCTTACAACATTTGATTAGGGTGCTGGATTCCTGTAATTGTTAGAGCTCTTTCTAATACTGAACTGAAATCAATTTCCTCTGGATTCCACCCAGGCTGATAGTCTTTAAAAATTTTTTTTCTTCTCTTCTGGGGAATAAAATGGCTGTAAACTTGCTGGACTGGCATTTAAACTTAAATTGAAAAATCAATGGGTGGTATAAGGCATATGAGTGTTTAAATATACTTTCTGAATGGTTGTTTGAACTGGATCCTTCAAACAATGCAAAAAGGGTAGAGAAAATTTGAGAATACTTCATTTTTTTCTGATTTATTTTATTTTTAAGCACCCCATCACACAATTTCACTCATCTAAGTGAAATAGGGATCTCAGTTTTGGACTAAACTGGAATTCAAACATCTGTGGGCATGATTGCCATCTAGTGGATGGGTCCATGATAAGTTCATTTGTAGTAAAAATAATGGTTTGGGGTGGGGAGGGGGAAGTTAAGAAGAAAGTGGTTTTTTTCGTTTGGGCCCCTGACCAAGGAATTGAGATGTAGAGAGAAGCATGCTGTCTGCCTGTCATGCTGTCCCTACATCAGTCTGTAGAACTACAGTGAGAAGATGGAGGGACTCTTTGCGTGAAGGACTCCACGAGATATGGAAAGAGAAATAGTGCTTTGGCTTTATCACAAGTTACAAAGTGTGACCTGAGTCAGGGAGAGAAGTGTTTTCTCTGCACCTCTTTGAGTTCCTGGGGATTTAGTGCTCTGAGAGTTTTTCAGTGGTAGCATTTTGGTCTGGATAAATTGCATGGGGTGGAGTTAAATAGGCAAAAGAGACGTTATTCAAGATTATCATAATGGGGAGAGAGTAAGAACTCAACTCCAGTAAGACAAAAGTTTGGAGAGTTTTAAAGCAGTGGGGTGAGCTAGTGGAAAGTAACTGGAGGACATTAGTGGGGAGGTTGGGCCATGTGTTTAGTCCATTTGTGTTTGCTAAGTGGCACTTATTGAAGTCAGGTCCCTACCCTCCTACAGAGACAGGGAGATAGGTGCCCTGTCGTTCTCTATGTTTGTATTTAGACGGGTGACTCCCAATCCCTTGAGAAAGACATTCCTGGGTTGTAAAACTGGCAAGAGACTAGGAGAAGATTTACATCTCAAAGGGGCAGAGACAAAATTTACAGATGCAAGTTTTCCTAAGTAAATGCTCTAAGAAAAGGTAGATCAGGACGCTAAAGTCAGGAAGAAGCCTGTCTAAAGGTTAGTCAAGCTGAGTGAATGTTAAGTCTATCTTGGTCAGACATCGGTGTTTTCATGGAATATGGTTGTAACAGTAGAACTGAGAGGTACTGCCCTCAAGTGGTTTCAAGGGAGTGGGCATCACTGAAAAGACAGGGTTGGGAGACTTGTGAGGCTCTTCTGGAACGCCCAGAAACACATGGAGGGCTGTGCAAAGGATCGAGAGTATGTGTGACATAGATAGAGGCAAGACCAGTGAAATTTGGGTTATTGCCATTAACGAGGTCCCACAACTGGCGAGGCCTGGGAAATACAGATTACTGAAGTAAAACATTTTAAACTGACTTTGAAACTTATTGCAACCTTTAGTCCAGGAGTGCATGTCCTGAGACATGTCGCTTTTCTGGCCTTCATACAAAGGGTGCTGTGGTAGAGTGGAAATAACACTTTTACACAGCTAAAAGAACTGAGTATTTTTGTTTGTTTTTCGTTGTATTCTACCATTTACCAGCTAAACAGTCTTATATGAGTCACTCATATTTCCTTTACTTGCTTATGAGGAAATTGGGGATAATATATCTACTTCACAGGGTTGTTATCAGGATGAAATCAATGTACCTGAGATCCTTTGCAAAGCCTTATGAACAGCAAGTATGATGTGATTCTTTTGACCTCCAATGTGTCTCATCCATTACTTAAACACAGCCTTAATGTGACCTCAGTCATGTCTCTGTAGGACCATTGTAACTTTTCATAATCAGACTATTTCTTTTATGCTCTGTTTATGCAAACTTACTCTAGTTCCCATTCATTTAAGCAGCACATACATGTTCTAAATAGATTTTTTTCCTCTCTATTTCATCTGTCATGCTTGATCTATGTACCAGCTCACCAAATCTTGGACTTCCATCTTTTCTACATTACTCTCTCTCAGGAGGTCTTTTGTGATGAAATGGAAGTCAGTGGAAGTCTTTCCTGTCACACTCCTTCCTGAATACACATGTTGCCATTTGCTTGCTAAAATGTCTCAGTGCTTGCTTAGTGATTTTTATGTTCTTTATGGGTCTGCTTGAATTTGACTAAATTATACTGTGTAGCCGTAAGCTGCTCAACATCAATATCTACACATGATAAATCAATTCAGTTTATAGAATATCTAAAGAAGATACCAAAGAAAAATCTGTGCTCTTTGATAGAAAATGTGGGTGTCGATAAGAAAAGAAAATCATTATTTGGTGGGAGAGTTAAACATTTGCTTACCAGAAAAAAATAAATTCTTAACTTCAAAGGGATTGCTTATTTTTCCATTAAATACTCAGGACAAAAAAAAGTAACTATTTTGAGAGGACTATCTAATGATGCAGTTGCAGTTACTTTGCTATTTGGCCCTTGTTCTGTAGTAATTTAGTCTGAACAAGACCCGAGTGTGTGCTATTCTTTGGCTTTATGGTCCTCTAAACATAGGCACTGATGGCATTCACGATTATAGATTAAATAGGGCCAACTCTTGTCAGTAATTTGTTAGAAAACTCCCACAGAGATACCTATGGTGCAGCTGAACAATGATGTTGGTAGTGCGTTATTTTGCTTTAGGAAAAGCTACAGCATTCCAACACGGGATTCAATGCCTGGTACTGGAAGGCTCTTCTCTATTTGATGTAAATTAAACATTGAGTACACTCTGCCTGGTATTGCAATTACTATCTGGGCCCTGACGAAATTCTCATTTGTGCAATTGCAGGTTACTTACCACTGGATAAGAAATATACTCCGTCATATCCTTACTTTGTTATATAATTTTGCCTGGGGTTGTGAAATCACTGTTGCATTCTGCCACTGTGTGCAGCCAGTGGGCTTTTAGAAATTTCAGCATGAAAGGCTCTCAAGAAAACATGAAAGTCTTTTAACATAAGGTTATCTCCAGGAGACTACTTTTTGGTTTAGTTATGTGATTGCATTTGAACAAATGTATTTTTCTTTAGTTCTACTTAGTGGTTTTTAAATTAATGGACTTTATGATAGGTTTTCAGATCTCGAGCTTTCAATTCCATTTTTTAGGGGGTGTGGCTAAAAGTTTCAGAATGAGATATGCAGTGTTTTGAGATGAAAAATAAAAATACAATCAACTAGACATTATTTTGCTGATCTGAATTTTTTGTTGGAAATAAAAACAGTAGAAGGCTAGTATTCTTAAGAGAAAATAAAATTTTTGGAAGACAGCTGCTGGATAGTCTAATTTTTTATTTATTGATTAAATTTTTCACATTTTGAAGAAAATATTAGTTGAGGTACAAACGGATTCTTTGTGAGGTGGCAACAAAGGGCTGCTTGGTTTACACCAGGGTCAGCAAACTAAAACCCAGAGGCTCAATCAAGTCCACCACCTACTTTCGTAAACGAAAATGGCCATGCCCATTTGTGTATGCCTTTTCTATGTCTCCTTTTGTAGAGACAGTATGGCCTATAAGACTTAAAATATTTACTATCTGGCCCTTTCTAGAAAAAAGTTTGCCAACCTGTGGTTTACATCATAAACTTTATCTTGTGGAATCAGAGCTGAGTTTGTACATCCTCAAAACTATGGGAGAATCAAACCACATATTTGAAAAACACCTAAACCTAAGACTTTTCTATCCCTTGTACTCTGGATAGACATTTGTGGCAACCACAAGCTTCCCTTGTTTTTCCTGCAGAGCCCCAGCTCTTGTCTGTGACTGTGGCACCAGAAATTTGGGTTGGATAGACTATTGTTGGATTAATGGTATGTATTTTTACCTAAACCCTTGAAATTATGTTTTGAACCCAATGGAAACATTATGCGGTTTGCAGCAGCTTCATATTTTAGGCTGTCTGTTTAGAACTGCTCTTGTGCTGCAGTTTGCACTTACACTATAGAGGTAGAACAACATACGTCTCCTTCTTTTACTGTTAGCTCAAACTGATCACACACCCTTTTCTAAACCATTACTGTAGACTAATCAGAATCTACACCTGCAATTTGGAATAGGGTTACTTACCCCTGTAACACTTGGGAGAAGAGTGGACACCTGGAATGGTTATTCTCCTTTTGCCCCTCCAGATCTACCCCTTCTCTGTCTATTTTATCTTGAGTTCCCCCAAAGCAGAACTTGAGAAAAGGGATACATGAAGATAGTTATTTGGGGAAGTGATATCAGGCAATAGGAGTCAGAGGACCGGGAGTAGTAAAACAGAGAAGGAGGTAAAGTGAATTCAAGAGTAAGAAGTTTTAAAGTTGAGTGTTAGTTACTATTATGGGCAACTGGGGCTGTCTGGCAACGGGGGCTCAGTCTAACAGAGAACATCTGAAGAACCCTGTAGATGCCATCTCAGAATTGTCTGCTCAAGACATGGAAGAAATTATATTCACCTATTGGTTTCCAAACCCAAACGGTCAAGGGTTGCCCCAGGGACCACTAACTTTCTATGTACAGTTTGAACATGCTGCAGAATGGGTAAGCAGTCTAGTCTCGTGTAGGTGTCTCATGTGGTGGAGGCAAAGGATTCCTGAGAAACAAGAGACATGCTGTGAAACTGAGTCCAGGGGCTATTGCTGCAGCTAGTTGACCTAGCAATGGCCAGGACAAGATGGTAGGCCAAGGGAATGTGAGGCAAGACATAAAATATGTATATTTCACTGCCCTTCTTAACCTGCAACATACCTCAGGGGCTGATATCGGTAGCCTAGATCACCTGATCTCCTTTGCTATCTGGCTTCTCATTGAGTCTTGGTACCAGGAGACATGGGAGGAAATCCGAAGGCAGGAGAGAAAAATGGCAGGGTATTTATTTCCCCCAGCTTCCTTCCTCCTTGTGCTGCCATCGGCACAATTCCTATTAGGTAGGTAGTCCTGCTTTTGTTGCTCCAGCTCTCTTTGGGTTTTGGTAACACCATTCTCTTTATTCCACAGGCCATAGCTCCTTCCAGAAGACCTCCTGTAGCTATAGCTTTCCCTTAGGTTCAGTAACCTCTTGTCCCTCTTTGCCTTCAAGCCTGAAGTAGGTGTTAGCTCTCTGCTATTGCTGATCCTTGGAGCTTGCTCAGACCACTCTAAATACTCCTTTCATTGAACTTTCATCTATTTAATCATTTGATTGTAGCTTCATTTTCTGTCTAAACAAAACTGAGATTTTGTTAGCAATAAAGAAGGGGAAACGTCTTTTGGGTTGGCATCTAAAAGTGTCTGTTATTTCTGCTAGGAGGACCAGAACAAACAGAAAGCTTGCCACTGGCTTCAGTACCCTTTGAAAAATGGCACAGAGATGAAATCCCTCTTCTGTGACAGCTTTCACTTTCAGTGGTTCCTACTCCCATATTTGAGTTGTTGAACTGGGAATGCTCTATTTAAATTTTTCACTGAATTATTTTTTCTTCTTATAATATTGATATATTTTCAATGTAAAGGATTTAAACAATACAAAAAGGCATAAAGATGAAAGTGAAAATCTCCTATAACTCAACTACCCATAGATAAATATTAATATATTGGTGTGTATTCCTTCAGACTCTCTTGAATGGGTCTATAAAATAAATCGGCACCTCAATTTTATGTTTGGAAGGAAGACACTATAAAAAAGTGGAATGGGTGAGAAGAAATAAGGAGAATTAAGGCATCGTGTTGTTGGATAAGCACCAAGTTTGGATGTATCTTTTATTATTCAAGGATGTGCAAACAAGGAAAAAGGAAATAGAAGAGAAAAAAATAAAAAGAACAAATATTTACAATCCCTCAAAAAATAAAAACAACCCCACAATTCAAAGGAAGACCATGCTTTTAAAAAACGTTTCCATGATTAAATACTTGTGACAACTTAAATGTCCATCACGGGGTAGTAGACGAATGAATTACGGTGGACTCAGTGCTACTTGCTCACTACTTTGAGAACAGTGTTACTTCAGTGAATAAATGTGACAGCCATTCTGTGATACATTTAAAGAAGTGTTTATAAACATGTAAAAAAGGTATTTGTATGAATGCTACTTGTGTACTACTTTGAGAACAGTGTTGTTATATGTTAATAGAATGAAGTAGAATGTTATATGCTAATATGAAATGATCTTCAAGATATATTAAGTGAAAAAAAAACAAGGCTTATAGAAAATCATCTCATTTGTATTAAAAACAGAAAACATAAATATATATTTACATGCTTATATATACATAAAACATTTCTGGAAGGAAATGAGAAATTATTAACAATGTTTGATTATAGGAAAGGGAGATATATTTGGGATAAGAGGGAAATGTGCTCTTAATTACATATATTTTTGTCATGGTTGATTGTTTTTCCTGTTCACATATTACTCATTCAACTAGTGAAGTTTTACTAGAGGGAACACAATTACATCTTTATTGTGCACTCAAGTTTAAGAAGACACAGAATCTCTGAAATGAGAGAAGAAAGATGACATAAAAGAAGTGGAAAAGGGGTTTCTACACACTTGTAAGTATAAAAGGAACTGACAAGAAAAGTTTAAATTGTAAAGAAATTAAAAATATAATGAGAAAATTAAAGTCTATGTTAGAAGCAGTACAGATAAGAATCCTCTCTCAGAGAAGCAACCAGTGACTTGGAAGACATCTTTCAACAATTCTCCCAGGATTCAGAGGATAAGAACAAAGAGAGGAAATTAATAAGAGTGAAGAGCACAGGTGTAAAAGACACCTACAGAAAATTGGTCTTCCGAGAAGAGAGAACAAATTGAACACAGCAAACATCAGAAAATAACAGTATAAAATTTTCCTGAGGTGAAGAATATCCTGAGGCAGCACATAAGGCAAAGTGGGCAAAATGAAAACAATACCTAAACATATCCTGGTGAAATGTTTGAATTTCAACAGTAAACAAAGAATCTTCTGCACATCCAGAAAGAAAAAATAGAGAAATCTGACTGGTTTTGTTTTTTTTCCAGCATAACAAAAAACCTTAGATACTGGTGGAACAATGTCTGTAGAATTTTGGAGCAAATAAAAAGAATTTGAGCTCTAACCAGGAATTTCCTGTTCAATCATGATATCATTCATGTATAGAAAAAGAATTTTTTTTTTTTTTTCTGTGGTATGCGGGCCTCCCTCTGTTGTGGCCTCTCCCGTTGCGGAGCACAGGCTCCGGACGCGCAGGCTCATTGGCCATGGCTCGCGGGCCCAGCCGCTCCGCGGCATGTGGGATCCTCCCAGACGGGGGCGCGAGCCCGGTTCCCCTGCATCGGCAGGCGGACGCGCAACCACTGCGCCGCCAGGGAAGCCCCAGAAAAAGAATTTTTATTTAGTATATATTGATATATTTATTATGAGCTTTAGAAAATATACCCCTCATATTATTCCTGATAAAAAAGATTACTCAAAGGTACACTTAAACTAACCAAGAATTATTTTTGTAGATATACACAAGGTTATTCTAATATTTAAATGGTTAAATCAAAGGAACTAGAATAGCTAAAACAATTTGAAAAATGAAAAATTGGAAGAAATCAGTCTACCCAGCTTCTACAGTATCAAGACTGTGTGTTATTGGCAGAGAGATAGACACATAGATCAATGGACAGAATAGAGAACAGAGAAATGGACCCACACAAATATGTCCAATTGATTTTTGACAAAGATGCAATCCAATGGAGGAAAACCAGCCTTTTCAACAAATGGTACAGAAGCAAGTAGACATCAATAGACAACCAGAGATATTCACCTTTGGAAAACCAAAGGCAATCAACTAGTTGGAAATAGAAGTAAAACAAAAAATATGATCAATATAGCAAAAAATGGGGAAAAAAAAGAGTAGGCATACAAGAGTATGCTTATCAAGTGGTAAGCATAAAACATTGTAAATAAAAAGGGAACAGAGTAAGACCAAATATATAAATTATGATAATAAATTTAAATGGGTTAACCTTTTAAATAAGAAAATGAAGATGTTCAGGTATCATTAACAAGCATATAACAAATAAAAGTACAAAACAAAATCTAAAAAGTTAAGCTAGATGCCATGTAAGAGATACACAAGGAAGGGACATTTCAAAATAAAAGCTAGGAACGATACACATTAGGCGAACACAACAGATAAAAAGCACAGATAGCAATACTAATATCAAAGAAAATAGAATTCATAGCAAAAACAATTAAATGGGACCAGGAGGTTCTTTCTGTATAAATTTAATAGTAATTAATTTTTATGTACTGAATAAAAAAAATCAAAATATATAAAGCAAACTAAAAATATTAGGAGATTTTGAACCTACCTCTTTCAGTTTATAACAGATCAAAAAGTCAAACATAAAGAAAATAAAATATATAAATAAAACATATAAATAAAACAATTTATAATAGTACCTAATAATATAATGACATTTATATTTATAATATAAATAATAAATATACTATGCAGTATTTTAGTATAATAATATAGTATATAAAATAGTAGCATCTAAATAACATAATTTATAATATATTTCATTGACATACTTCTAACTCTTCATTACTAACAGAATATACACTTTTGTCAACTCACAATAAAACATTTATCAAAACTGAGAAACTACTAGTCCACAAAGAAACTGTAGTAAGTTCTAGAAAATGGAATTATAATGAATACATTCTTTGGCCCTAATGCAAAATAAACCAGAAATTAATAATAAGGAAGCAAAACATCTCTAACTATTGGAGATGAAACAAACATTATTGCAAACTAGCCTCCTTTAAACTCTTAAGTCAAAGAGAAGTTCAAATCAGCTGTTAGAAAAAAATAATAACAAGGGTGACATTAAATAACATTAATGGCATATTATCAAAGCTGCAGTCAGAGGCAAATTCATAGTTTAAATTTTTCATTATGAAACAAGAAACAAATAATTCACTGAAGAAATTATTAAAGGTAAAACCAAATAACATGAAGTTAAGCAGAGACATAAATTTATGTAAGCCTCATGAGGATATGGGCCTTGTCTGTTCTGTTCAGAGCTGGAAACCCACCTGTGTCCTGAACCTAGTTCAGGCAATTGATAAATGTTTGTTAAATTGATGTGTGAATAAGTGGTTAATAAGTGAATGAATAAAAACAGAATTTGTGGAATAAAGACTATTAAATAGAACTGAAAATATAAGATTTTCCTGAGTGCAAATGCCTGTTTACAGGGCAAAAAGATGAGCTGAGCCTAGTGTGGTCTTAGACACACAGGTGGAGAGTGCCAGAGGCCTTGGTGTTCATTTCTGGAATGTTTGGTACCTGCTGGGGGCAAAATCTGTCACGGAGGGAGGCTTTTCTCTGTGAAAACCAGCATTGTGGCAGTTTAGTGGCACTGCAAGGGAAAAAAGCCATCCTTCCCCCTCTTATTGCTTACCCTCGAAATCCTTTGAACAGGTGCTGAAGTCTTCCATTGCAACCTGAAAATAAAATCTTCATAATAACAAAAGTGATTTGAGGCTTACTTTGAGGTTTCTTACTGATAGCAAAATGTTTCCTGAACCCACAGTTCGAAATAGAAGATTGCTGGACTGCTGAGCGCTGAGAAACTGAAGGAGAGGGAGGGTTTTTATTGCTACAGGAAAGAATGTAGGATCATTAAAGACTCATTTGATTACTTTGTACATTTTCCCAATATTAATTCTCCAGAAAGAAAGAGGAACAAGTAGAATCGCAAGCTAATGACACATTGTTGGATACATTGACTGTGGAAAAATCACTTTTCGTGGTTCCCTCTTTCAAGTCACTCTGACTGGCTTCCTTCACTTATGTGTACAACATCCCCTAGTCTTCTGATGCTGAGATGAAATGATAAATCTTTATCATTGTCAATGCTTAGTCCTCAAAAAATTCTCACTCTTTTGACCGGTGAAATGACCAACCAAATTGAAACGAAAGCCTTAAAATTTCAAAATATTGAATAATGCAGATAATAGCAATTTTTTGGTCACAGCTCAGGGTAAGGTCCCACTCACCTGGCCTTCCACTTGAAAGAGCACAGCATACTCCTTTTAAATCAGAGTATTTCCCATGATCCTGTTTAGAATCCTAGCCATACCTAAGTTCTCAGGTACTTCACATGAAGACTAGTTTGCCTTTTCGCTTTTGTTTGGAAGGTCACCTTCATCAGGGCTGTAATTAATTCTTGCCAGGCTAATAGTGTTCCCTGTGAATCACACAGGTCTTGAGGGGAGAAAATTGATAATCTAATAACCACAACAAAATGAGACATCTTCACCTTCCAGACCAGGTATCTGGCTCTCTCTGTTTTTGGCTGACACAGCTTGGTCTGTAGTTATGATTGCTCCTAGCTGTAGGGAAAATAAGAAATAGTTCATTGGCTTTCTTTAGGTTAGCAGCATCTTCTGTTTCTGTTTTCAAGTACAAAGTCATATTCTGAGTCAGCCCATCCCTTTACCTGGAAGCAAAGGCTTTTCATGCAATGAGATACAATGGCTTAGCTTGCATGAGGTTTTTGGGCAAAGGCCAAATATTCAGAAAACCATCTGCTTGCGCTGCTCATAAATCACAGTAATGATTGCCCTTGATCTGCAGCCATTCCCTATTATAGAGGATATTGGTTTCCAAAAGATGTCACAGCATATTGAAATGAGATGGTCTCTTCCAAGCAGAAAATTCCTCTTTACCGTTATATTATATAGTGGAGTAGAATTATGTCATGTTAGCCCTCAAAGGCAGATAGGATCTCAGAGAAGATGCAGGTGAAGGGGTGGCTGTAAATTTTGCAACTAGCATAAAGGACAAGCTGCTAAATTTTTTTGTGCTTTACTTCAGTCAAATGCTGTAAGAATTTGAAATGATTGGAAGCGAGGAGTTCTATTTCTGAAGACGTCTTTTAACCAGGTGTCCATCTTGTCACTCATAACACTGTTTCTCGCCAGGAGCAGAGACAACGGCAGTTAATAGAACGAGTATAAAGAATGACTGTACTGCAAATAGCCCATGAAAGCTAGACACTGTTATTATTTAGCACTTGGAGGACCGTCTACAGAATGCTTGGCATGGTACAGAGCACAGGGGGTGACAGGATGTCTGGCCAATGGCTTTGATGATCTAAATGAGACACAACCTTCCAAGGAGCTGGCATGGCACAAGCATGCTCCACTCATGTACTCTCTGTGGTAAAAGCCAGTGAAGTGCTGGGTCTGAAATCCACAAAGCGTTGGGAAATCCTTGATACTTTCTTTAACACCCAGCGTTCATTCCAGCTGGGTTGATCTGACAGCATGTTGCTGGGTGATCTGCAGGGAGATGGTTGCCATTACAGCCTCATACATGGTATCTCTGTTGAGACAGTGGCTGCAATGAGGGCTCTCTCATTCTGAATTTACCACCTGGCCTGAAATCACTTGTGTGCTCTGTACTTACCCTGAGTAACGTGAAAATTCTATTGTTGCCAAGTGGTGATATTTGCCTCAGCTGTGTATTCAGATTGTCTTCAATAAGCATTAAGTACCATAAGTGTGGTCAACTTCGATTAGCATTTTTGGTTTAAATTTGGTTTTTGTGACAGTTATGTGAGATCTCATTAAACTGTTTTAGCTCCTGAGGATGTTGGAATGTATTATGGTTCATGCTTGGGATGGGGAAGTAGGGGAAAGTCCAGAGTAGGAGAGGACAGGAGAAGACAGTGGTTAAGCAAAAGATTTTGGTGTTTTACGGACCCGGGTTTGTAGTCCAGTTCTACTACATACTTTGGAAACATATAACATTGAACCAGTTATCTAAACTCTCTAAGACTAATTTTTTTCATTGATAATAATAGTCCTACCTCATAAGAATGTTGTGAGGATTAAAATTAGACATATGTGTGTTTGTGTATATACACAAATTATATATTATATATATTATATATATATTATAATTATATATATATTATATATTATATATGTATTATATATATGTAGTATATACATGTATATGTGTATATATATATACATATATATATACACACACACACACACACACACGCACACACACACACACACATATTTATGAACATGGATCCTGAGTGAGTACTCAGTAGAAGATAGCTATTATTACTCCCATTTGAGAAAGTAACAATTCCAGGGCAGACTTAGGTAGAACAAAAAGTTAGTGCCTGAAACAGAATCGAACAACCAAAGCGAGAGGTGATCCAATAAAGACTCTAGCAGCGTCATTTCCTTTATCTCCAGCTGGTTGTGTGTTTCACCAGTTCTTATGGGGATAGATTGAAAATTCAAATTGAATCAACATTGAGCACTGTGTGTGTGTGTGTGTGTGTGTGTGTGCACACTCACGTATGTGTGCCTGCCTGTGTATATATACTTCATTTTGCAAGGAAAAGAAATAGTCTCAGTTAACTGAGAGATGGGACACATGGGAAGTAGGGAAATACCGGGAGCTGTATAATACAGCTCCTGTCCTGGGCTTTAAGAGCCTGGAATGAGGTTCACAGCTGCTCCGGTTACAGCAGCAGCTCCAGCGACTGCTGTGTGTATGAAGATTCAATCATTTTTCACTCCTCAGAAAGAGATGCCTGTTACCGATCACCACCCCGCTCTAGTGAGCATAATTGTCTTGGCTGAAGTTACACATTTCCCTGCTTCCCTTGACTTTCAGCAAAGCTCACTGTCTGCCTTCTGTTGCTTCACTCTGAGGACTGGGTCTCCCGTTTCATGTGTGCATTACTGGGCCATGCCATCCTGGCAAAGATAACTGATCCAGGGGTGGGCACCTGACCCAAGCTGGGAAAATATTCTTCTTTCTCACTGGAATTACAAAATCAGAATAAACAGCTAGGGAGAAGCAGCTGACTTTTGTTAATAGCCACTCTCCAGAGCAGGGTTTCTCAGCCCTGGCACTATGGACATTTTAGGCTGGACAGTCGTCCAGCTGGGACTGTTCTATCTCTGCATTATTTAATGCTTAGCTGCATCCCTGCACTTTACCCACTAGACACCAGTAGCATTCCTTCTCCTCCCACCCTCTCCCCATCTGCCACAGTGTCACCATCAAAACTGTATTCAGATCTTGCCAAATGCTCCTTTGGGGGGAAGTTGCCATGGTCAGAACCACCGCTAGTCATTAGCAGGTAACGCTCAAAGCACTGGGACACTGATATGCCAGCCTGGACAAGGGGGCCCCAGCAGGCCATCAAGAGTGAATACTCTCTGTGTTCATTACATCAATGATATCAAGGTGTTGGGCCTGAGAAAACAGGAAAAGGGAAATACCCCAGATGTTTTGGTTCAAGGAGTAGGAGATAACATCTGCAAAAGTTCTCAGGTTGATACTATGACATTTCTATGGCATTAATGATTTAGAATATGTTGGGATATTATTTCCAACCTAAAATACAAGTTTATATACCTGGTGTCCCTGACATGGAGATGGACGCACAGCATATGGCATGGCGGTCCCCTTCAGATTTTGAAGACAGTCTGTATCATATTTGAAAGAAGTATGTTGTACATTGTCTCCGACCTGTTTACTTAGCATCTTAGTCTGCTTTCATTTTGTTTTACTATGTCACAGATAACCTTGAGAATCTCAGTCGTTTACAAAAATAAGCACTTCTCTCTCCTTCACTTGCATCACACGTTGCCACGGGAATGCTAATCCAGGCTGCAGGTAGGGTTCAGGTCAGGTCTGCTCCATGTACCCTTTTAGGGCCAAAGTTGAAAGAGGGTCACCTACTTGTCATGTTTTCTTGGTGCAGAACAAGGGTGCAAGAGAGCAATTGGTAACACACATCGCACCTTAAAGTCTCTTCTAGGAACTGGAATACTGTCATGTCCATCCACATTCCATTGTTCAAAGTAAGTCATATGGTGGGGAAGCACAAAGTCTTTGAGTCAAGGAAATATTCTTTATCCACAGTGAACCGTGGCAAGAAAAGGGAGAGAAATAATTGTGAATGCATCACCTCCAGGTACCTGAAAACCTCCCCGAGAAAGAGAAGCACCTTTAACTCTCCCAGAGCCAAGTTCATGCTACTCTTTTCTCAGCCCTTATAACCCAGCAAGTCCAAAGGTGCTTTTTGGAGATGGGGTTGCACAATGGAGTCTGTGATAAGCCCTAATGGGACAATCTAATGGTGGTCTCTAGAGTCTGAAAGCAGATCCATGCTCTTCTTTCCAGGTGATTATCCTTTTTAGAATGAGCTCCCAACTTTTAAATGGACTCGACTCTGGTGAAGACAGAATACCTGGTCCATAGAAAGCTATAGTGTTTGAACTACTCATAAGCCACTAATAACATTTGATATATCTAGCTTTAAAGCTGGGTATGGCTGGTAATATTCCACCATCAAACCAGATCCTGAAGGCACAAATTACTTACACAATCAGGTCATACATACTCCCGTTGTTCCCATTCCCATGAATTCCTTAGTCCATACCTATGAATGGCCTCATGGGTGATTTCCTATGACCATTTGACTAAAGATAAAACTGTCATGCTTCATTTTCGGTGAAATGCTGACATGAAGTGAAACGGTCTATAGTGTGACAGCTCCAGACAGGAGTGGCACTGAAAGGCAGCAGAGGAAATTAAAACTCTTTGTGGCCAAAACAGCAAGCATACCAATATGCTATTTACTCTGGCCTAAAATCAGGATTGATCTTGATTTCTTGGCAATTGTTATTGTCTGGCCCTTGCTGGGGAAAAGCAAGATTAAAATATTAGTGACAAGAAGCTTAAGGAATAGGCTGGTGTGGATGAGCTTAAAGCATGAAAACAATTGTATCTCATGCCTGCCTTTCAGAAAACTTTCACTGTAGAAGACACTCAGTAATCAGGTAGACAGGATGGTCCATAGATGTCATCATTTTCCTTTATTATTCAGTATGGTGGTTAATCAGTGGGCTTAGGAACAAGGCAGGCATAGTGGCAGAGATAGATGCTAGACTTGCTATAGGATCAACTGTGTGAATTTCCCTTCACTAGATCTGACTTGCCTGCCTAGGATCATTGCTGAGTGCCTAATTTTTCAAGCAATGGCATCCCATTCTGAACCTCAATCTGGCACCAAACCTCAAGGATGCTTTCTGGGCACCTGGTAATTAGATCAACTAAATTGGGCCCCTGACATCAGTGAATAAATCGGGGATTTTTTTTTACTATCAGAAGAGACATGCATGCTCTGGATTCTTTTTCTTCCCGTCATATCTATGCACATCATCTATGAGTTTATTGAAGGTCATATGTACTGTCAGAGTAACCATATTATCACCAGATTCACTTTACAGCAAAAGTGGCCAATGAGGTGATATCCAAGGGATTAATGGATACTATCATGTGCCCTATCATTCAGAAAATACTGGCCTTCTATTCAGTGACCTATAAAAACCCAGCTGTATGAAATGAGCTGGCAGCTATCACCTTGCAATTTTAGGGTGCTATTTTTTAAGATGCACTATGTGGTCTGTACCTGTTATTGGCAGATTTGTACAGAAAAAAAATCCAAGACATCCTGAAGCATTCCTGTTTCCTTTTCTTTCTGAGAGTAGGTTACTCAAACTTTTATTCACTTTTATGAAATACCCTAGTATACGTCTAACAATCCGTCCCCCACTTTTTGCTTCAGCTTGTCAGTTGGTTCAGTTCCTTGCAACCAAAATATTCTTAATGAATACACCCTACTACTACAGTATTCTTCTTGGTTTATAAAATAGCAATAAGAGAAGCTCTAATGATCATTTTCATCAAGGCAAATAAGATAGTTGACAATTTTTCAAGAGTATGGCAGACATTTTAGTTGCATATCCATCCTCCTTCACTTTATTTCTAAAAGACATTCTGATGTTCTTTAAGAAAGCAAGGTACCCAGCTAAAAAAATCTGCAGCAGGGGATGAATAAAGAGGGCCATAGGAACTTCCCTGGTGGTGCACTGGTTAAGAATCCGCCTGCCAAGGCAGGGGACACGGGTTTGATCCCTGGTCCAAGAAGATTCCACACGCCGCAGAGCAACTAAGCACATGCACCACAACTACTGAGCCTGTGCTCTAGAGCCCGTGAGCCGCAACTACTGAGCCTGCTTGCCGCAGCTAGAGAAAGCCCGCAATAAGAGAAGCCACTGCAATGAGAAGCCCGTGAGCCGCAACTACTGAGCCTGCTTGCCGCAGCTAGAGAAAGCCCATGCACAGCAACGAAGACCCAATGCAGCCAGAAAAAAACAAAAAAAACAAAAACCAGGGCCATAGCTCTGGTAACATACGTAGTACAAGTAGATGCTGCTTTCAGGAAAGCCTTCTAAAGGGAACAATAAACCTCCCACCTTACACCCTTGGCCCTTCGCATTCCCTTCTTTTTCTTGCCTGGCACGCAGAGTGAGTTGACTTCGGAGTTGTCTTGTATCCATGGATGAACTGAGGATGACAGAGCAGGAGGATGGAAGGGTGTCTTTGTGGAGTGTGTGGACTAACCCTGGATTGCCTACTTCTGGACTTACTCTAATGAGAGAAGAGCTGAACCCTCTTTGATTAAACCACTATATTTTGGAGTCTGTACATTTCATCCAATGCAGTATTGAACTGGCATACACAGGTTCCCTTTTTATTACAGTTTCAGGATTGAACAAAAAATCTTTCTTATTTCCATACAGGTGACAGAGCTATGCAGATGATTTGAAGCTATTGAAAGTATAATTTATGGCTATGTTTTTTAAATTATAGGGATTCGAATAACTAATAATTTTTGTGAGAACTGCTATGATTTTAGCCGACAAAAAGAACACAGATGAGAAATTTAGGACAAAGTAAGTTTTGTTGTGCCAATTTCAGGCATATTTGTTTATCTTCAATTTATTTCCCCCAAACATAGAAATTACCTTATTTTTAAAAAGTGCTATCTTTTCTGTCACCAATAAATTCTGCCATCACCAGGGAATGTGTTCTGCCCTCTAGTGGTGCTGATGGATTTGTGTTTTACCTTCAACTCTACAGAACTGTCTCCAGATTTCCTTGAGGAATATTCACATTTGCCTCGATAAGCAGTTAGTCCACTGTGAAGATATTTTCCAGGGCTAACGCAAGGGTCATGTCTTTATTTTCTCTTGTTCTGTTTCTTACCAAGTAGTCTTTGAGATTTTGTACAGGGCCAGCTGGGGGTTTTCCATTTTAGTTGTACAGAATTTTGTGTCAACGTATCTACCATGTCAAAGCACGTGAACATAAACTTCAGGAGCCCCAGGAACTAAGGGCAATATCTAGGCCAACATCCAGACAGAATTTCGAGGATCGCAGTGTCCTCAAGCTGGAGGGGACCTTCAGGATCAGGTCACTAGAGACCTCACTTCAGAGTTGCCTGGACAAAGGCTAAGAAGGTGGAGAACCCATCCTACTCTGGAACTAGAATCAGGGAGCTAGGAACGGAGTCCTAATTTCCTATTTAGTGCTCTTTCTAGGACCTTACACATCTCTTTCCTTCTCTATTCAGATCTTTTCTCCTCATACCCACTTTCTCTTTAAACTTCCCCCCCGTGTGACCATCTATAGCCAGTTCTACTTCTTTTGAATGTTTCCCACTTAACTCAGGAAGGATTTGCATCTACTTGTTCAGTCATGATGCATTTTCTTTGTATGTATCTGAAGTCTCTAATCGGAAGTCAGAAGCTGGCTAACACTGCGATGCCCCCTCTC
This sequence comes from Physeter macrocephalus, assembly GCF_002837175.3. Taxonomy (NCBI): domain Eukaryota; kingdom Metazoa; phylum Chordata; class Mammalia; order Artiodactyla; family Physeteridae; genus Physeter; species Physeter macrocephalus. The sequence goes on from NC_041218.1 coordinate 66,403,230, forward strand.
CTGAGGCTCTGACAACACTCTTCTGCAGGTGTCTTTTGCACTGACAGCTCAAAACCTCACCAGGAATTCCCTTCCAAGGCATTGCCTCCCCTCCTTGTATTTTAAGAACCTCTGTATTAGTTTCCTATGGCTGCTGTAATAAAACACCACAAAGTTGCTGGCTTAAAACAACACAAATTTATTCTCTTATGGTTCTGGAAGCCAGAAATCCAGAATGGTTTTCACTGAGCTGAAATAAAGGCATCGGCAGGGCTGTGCACCCTCCAGAGGCTCTGGGAGGGAACCTGCTTCCTTGCCTTTTCCAGTCTCTAGAGGCTGCCTGTATTCCTTGGCCTGTGGTCCCTTCCTCCATTTTCAAAGCACATCGCTGCAATCTCTGCTTCCATATCCTTTAAAGTTGAATCTTCCTCTCTCTTAAAAGGACACTTGTGATTTCATTTGGTGTTCACTGGATGATCCTGGATAATCTTCCCATCTCAAGATTCTTAACTTAGTCCCATCTGCAAAGTCACTTTGGCCACATAGGTAACATTCACAGGTTCCAGAGGTTAGAACCTGGATATCTTTGGGGGCCATTATTCAGGCTACTATAGCTATGCCTTCCCCTTCTGACCTCTACTTGGCCATCTGGTGACAACAGGCACTGACATGTGTGTGCACTTTCTGATCATATTCGCAGCCCAAGGTGAGGGTGCCTACATAGGCTCATAGAAATATGAGCCTGCATTTAAAAATTTGTTTTGAGAAAGATGTCTTTGTTTGTCCAGATAGCAGAAGCTATGCTGTGTAAAATTCAGACCGCTTAGTGGTTGTTTTCCCGCCATAGGAGCAGAGATCATGACAGCAGTTGAGATAGAGGTGGCATGTGCTCGAGAGAGAGAAAGAATATGGCTGAAGAACACACAGCAGAGGTGGGAAGCCCTGCCATGATCCCATGGTCCTGCTTCCGTTCCTGAGGCTCATCTGAGTCCCCACCTTACCATGGTCTGCTGGTCAACCCTTTCTTGGTTTCTGTGGGATACCTTCATATCTAAACAACAAACTCCTTTTCTTTCCTCTTAGTCTGATTTTGCCACCCTTAACTAAGAGTCCTGACAAATGCAAGAATATAGAGACAGAGAAAGAATGTGGCCGGTAATGGGGTAGAGAGGGTAAGACCTGTAGATAAGAATTTGACTTTGATTCCATTGATATTAGGTGGACTGGAGGGAAACAGAGCTACTAGGATTCTTGTCAGTGTGATATTCTGAGTCTGGTAAATGGTTTTCAAATGTCTAGATGTTGTATAGTGAAAGCTGGTGTTATTTGCAACCAAAAAGTAGGGAGGGAAATACTCGTGGCATTGAAAGAATAGTTCCTTCTATTCCCTGAAGCACTGTTACTTAATCTCTTGAAGATTCTATAGTTCAAAGTGTTTTAACAAAAGGACACGCAGTTCATTAGGAAAAGGCTGTCACAGTGAAGGAAGAGGATATGGAGATGGTCCTAGCCCTTTTGAAAGTCCCTAATCCCGGGCAACATCCTTGGAGTCACTTTAGAGATTTTATTTAGAACATGAGAAAGAAGCTTTCCAAGGTCATACAGCACGTCTTCCCTACTTCTCCTTTTTCAGTTGTAAACCTCCCTGGAAATGGCCCCGACTTAAGCTGGTATTAATTATCTGTTAGCCAGCAGCAGATAGCCAGCCAGAAGGAAGAATGGGGAAGAAAAGATGCCTGGGGAAGGTGGGCTGATAGGGGTAGTGGTGGAGGACACAGTTTTGCCTGGGGTTGGCTGTGCCCTCATGACCACCTTACACGTCTAAAGCACAAGGGTGGAGACCCGTATATTTTTCCCAAACTTGAACAGAAATCAAATTTTGTTCATAACACATATAGTCCTGCACTTTGTTGGGATTTGAGAGCCTTCTGAATTGAAAAGGAAAGCTTAGATGGGATCCCCAGTGTCAAGTGTGGGAGGAGAGACACCCCCAGAGATAACCATGTAGTGTTATGACACGCTTCTCAGCCCAAGAACTACCCGAGTTAGCAATGCTTCTAGCAACCCCGGTTTCTTGGAGGAAATCAACAATGCCCACCTAATGAGGAATGAATTATGGCATCTGGGCCACCGGAAAAGTGAAAGGGATTCTCTCTCCTATGAAAGAAAGGGGTTGTGATTACCAAAGCCCCTTCCCGAAAAAGAGGAAGGACGGACGGAGAGAGAAAGGGGGAGGGAGGGAGAGAGAAAGGTGGAGAGAGAGAGAGAGAGGAAGGAGGGGGAGAGAGGGAGAAACATACTGGTAACAGTGGGGATGCTGCCTGGACAGTGGGAGGTGCAGAGACTGCGACAGAGAGTTTAGAGAGAAGGGGAAACCTCTGAAGGAAATGGGGCGACAGCCATGCAGTACCCCTTCCCCAGGAGGAGACCATCCCCCTGGCAGCACAGCATGCCTGCACGTTTCCTGCGAGAGACGGGGCCCCGCTCATTGCTAGGGTTATATTATAAATGTTAGCTCACCTGACAAGACATCTCTTAATAAAGGGCGAGGACTTCATGTATTTTTGATAGTGCACCAGTGACAAAATCCCTCCCACTTTAGCAGAGAAATACTGCAAGAGTAAATTGTCAGTGACAACATCGGTGTCTTCCCTAGGCTTCAGGGATTAAATGACAACAGTCACAGCCAGGACCCAACATGGCTTTAGGCATCTTTAAAAAAAAAAAAAAAAAAAGCAACCAAATTAAAGCCACATACATGAGGGAGAGAAGCCTCTTATCCTGGCAGAGAGACACCTTTGATTAAAGCTCAGTCTGACCTTCCTGCTTCATCTCCACGGAAATTGAGACACATTTCCTAAATGACAGGACTTTACAGATTCATAATGAGCAGAAACCAGGATGCTTTGAGTTACATTTCCACCTTCATTCCTGGAGCAGGCAAAGGAGACAGCCAGGGAGAGGCTCTACTATGTGTTATCAAAAGAACAGTGAGGCTCTCTCTCCCCTGTTTCTTTTGTGCAGAGGCACAATTATCTGTGAAACAAGCAATTCATTCCTGGACACTTTAGATTGCTTTTCTGCACAGCCAAATTCCTAGGTTATTAGCGTTTAGTGGGTGCCAGTAGTTTGATGGGAAATCTTCTATTTTGAGGGTGATATGTATTAGTAAATAATTCACCCTGCGAAAGCAAACCAAGCTTCAGGGAATTTAAAGCAAAAGCAAACCCCAACAAAACAAATCTGTTTCAAAGTTAATGAGGGTAAAATAAACCACAGGGTTTTACTTCTAGGTTCTTTGATGTTTCATTAAATCACAATTACTTAAATTGCAAAGTGCTCAAGTAGGCTATGGAGTCAATAAGACTGTTTTTTTTAAAATCACTTAATTTTGTGGGGTCTAAACAATTTCTACCAACTTGGAAAATATGCCCACTGCAACACTGTATTGTTCTTCTTGTGAATTAAAATTTTGAAATGATAAAAGCTGGGTTCTTATATTATTAGTACCCTCCATTTAACTTTATTTTTGGTGTAAATTATAGAACCTAGCACCTTTTTGGTACTTAGTAAAGATTAAAACATTGTAATATAATATTTGTATTGGAAGCAAGGTCTCAAAGAAATTATATACATATTTTTTAAGCTTGGAAAACAGTATACCCATCCATCATGTTTTTACATAAGCAGTATATGTTGCTAACCGGTTTTGGTGAATATATACTCACCTAAGACAGGAAGATAGATTTTCTGAAGGTAAACAGTGCTTATTAAAGAGAAAAATTCTGCCAGTTTGTGTAGAACGAAACTACGTAATCTCAAACAGCTTCTCCACTGTCCCCATTGTCATTTAATATGTTCTTTATGTATGTCAGGTCTGTGTTCCCAAATGGTGAGCATGTGTCCAGTAAAATCTCACCTGTGCCTTCATAGGGGAGGAATGTGTTATGCTCACATCGGTGTTGCCAGGCGAAACACGTTGTGTTTAGCCTCAGTCTGCTTGAAAAGGAAAAAAAAAAAATCTCGAGAAGGGGGCGCAAAGCCCATTCAAAACTGAGGACATGCTGCCCTCTGGTGGAGAGCTGTGGTGCTAACAATGTGCGTCCCGGATTGAGTGCTTTTTATTTTCCTAGAGAAGAAATGGTTTTAAGTGGTCTGCTTGATTAAGATCTCGGAACAGTATTTGAAAATTCTAGTGGCATCCATATTTATTGTTTCACCCACCCTCTGGATGCAGAGGTCATCAAGACCCTCTATTGTTTACTATTTTCACTATTGTTTACTATTTTACTGCCTTTACTATTGTTCTTTAAAAAAAAAAAAAAAAAACCTTTGCTATACCTTCTCCCCAAAGAAAATATCCATCCCCTTCTTTCAACTACCTCCTCTTGCTCCTCTTCACTGTCTTTATTGATCATATCACTCTCTCTGTAAAATAAACTAAAGAAATCTGGACATTTCTGTTTTGTTTTTTGGTTATTTTTAATAAAAGCGAATTCATGTACAAATGGTAAATGAGTGAAAAATAAGGAAAATATTGGTGCTAAGCTGAAGAGATGATAGAAAAATGAAGTAGTTTATCCCCCTTCCCGCCCACAGGTGCTTTGTTCAACTATCCTCGCTCACCTCAACCCTGGCACACTGGTTTTCCCTTCCTTCATAGAAGATCTTTTTACCTCCTACTTTATTGAAAAAAGTAGAAAATAGTACATTAATCTGTATTCGAGTTATAATTTCCCTCCTTCATTTGCCAATCGATCTAGGTCTGCATTCCAAACCCTTCCACTAACTGCCAGAATTGCCCTACCTCCGGGCAAGGCTCTCAGGAATGCACCTCCTTGGGTGTGTCTGTATTTTGAAATTCGCCCCTCTACTGGATCACTCCCAACTACTTACAAACAAACACATGTGTCTTCCACACTACAAACAAAAATAGAAAAAAAAACAACCCACAAATAAAACAATACAAAACAGAATACACCTGCCCTCAATCCTGCACTGCCCTCTATATCCAATCCTACTTCTCTGGACGTTCCTAAAGAAAAATCTACAAGGTCTTATTTCTTCCTTGTCTACTCATTGCTCAATGTGCCTGACCACTAAGTTCTAGAGCCTGCCACTCCACTGGCCCTTTTGTGGAAAGAGGCCCCCAGCTGTTTTGCACTATCAAGTAGCTTAGCATCTCTGAAAGCTCATTCCCTAAACCACTAGTTCCTTGGATCCCTGAAAGAAGATTTTAGTGGTTCAGTAAGTGTGGGAAATGCTGTCTGCTACAGGCCCCCAGAAACTCATAGTGCAGAGTAAGGCACCTAACACACTGAGAAATCTCACAGTAATGAAGTCTGATCAATTTGATTTAACTTAGAATTTCCTCAACATACCTGACTGAGAAATCCTTTTTTGCTAATATCTGTTAAGCACCTGGAGAAATAGCGTTTCACTGAATACCTGTTTTGCCATACAAACAATTCTTGACTTATCCTTGAATATATCTTCTTGTAGGCATTTGCAGATCTTTTCGGGGGATAGATTCAAAGGAGGGATTTACTGAGTCTTAGGCAAATTCAGACAAATTGTCCTTCTATGCGGCTGTACCTATTTATAAAGCCAATGGCATATGTAACTGTTTTCTCACACCATTGTCGAATCTTGATATTATCAAATTTTTAAAAACTGCTGTGTAAGAAAGGAAGTATTATTGAGACTTAATGTCTAATTCTCTGAACTGTAACAAGGTAGGGGCACATGTATATTTATACTTTCCCCTTATCTGAGAGTTGCTGTATATATTATTTGATATTTTGGGGGAGGTAGTTTTTATTCTTTATATATATATTCTGGATTCTGATCTTCTGTCTTTTATGTAAAATGGAAATATTTTCACTCAATTTGTTGCTTACGTTTTAATTTTTATAATGCTTTGTTGCAACATTTTAAAAAATTTGCTCTTTGCAAGGTTTAAAATACTAGTATTTTCCTTTATACCTTTTAAGAAGACTTTATCCAAGAAAAAAAGTCTATTGTCTTATATTTTCTGTGTCAAACTTCTTTTTTTTTTTAATTTTATTTATTTATTTATTTATTTTTGGCTGCGCTGGGTCTTCGTTGCAGCACGTGGGCTTTCTCCATTTGCGGTGAGCGGTGGCTACTCTTTGTTGCGGTGCGCAGGCTTCTCATTGTGGTGGCTTCTCTTGTTGTGGAGCACGGGCTCTAGGCCCATGAGCTTCAGTAGTCGTGGCTCGCAGGCTCTAGAGTGCAGGCTCAGTAGTTGTGGCGCACGGGCTTAGTTGCTCCACGGCATGTGGGATCCTCCTGGACCAGGGCTCGAACCTGTGTCCCCTGCATTGGCAGGAGGATTCTTAACCACTGCACCACCAGGGAAGCCCTGTATCAAACTTCTTAATTCAACATTTTAATTCAATCCTTTGATATTATCTCAGCATCTACTTGTATTGGCACCTCTGTTCACGTACATAAGTATTTACAGATTTATTTTACAGCGAATTTTAAAACATGATACATAGAGATTCTTGATGAGGATACTTTTTGGTACATATTTGGGTACAATATAGAAGGACAGTTTGGATGACAAAGAAAGTATTTACTTTCCTTTGAAATGAAGAATATTTAGATAAGTAAATGGGGATCTAGTCAGTAAATTTTCAGAATAGGCTAGATGCCGATGCTTATCCTATTCCACGTTATTGGTAATATGTTATTCAATGGTGTTTTTTTTTTCATTTAGGCAGTTAGGTTTATCTAAATTTTGATTGTTCTATTTGTTAGAATTTAAAATTCATGTCCTGAAATTCAGTCCAATGCTTATGAAGATGTAACTGGCAGTTGACTGACATCGTTCTCCTTCTATATTCATGAAATCTCCCTGTTTTACTAGTAAGAAATACAGACAGATATTGTGCTAGATGAAGTCTGGAAGGGGCAGACTAAAAGGGTTACAGTGTTCCATAGAAGAGTAGAATAAAGTCACTACCTTCTTGACCCAGCAAATCAATGGCGTTAGGTGATTTCTCCGGAGTTTTTGAACCAGCAATTAAATCTCAATTAGTGATTTCAGTGCAAGGATAAGAACCAATTATAGAGACTCAGGGAGAGGTCTTGGTCCTTGGGTGCTCAGGTGGTTTAGTGCTGCTGATAAGTTTGTTGGTGGCACTCATGAAATAACTGGAACTTAATTTCATTCCCAAACCAGCGCTGAAAAGAGTAAGGGTCCTGAGAGGAAAAGCATGGAAAGCCACATTAGACAGTGACCTGCCATCCCAAGGCCCGACGGCAGGTGTGGGAGTTCCTTTGCACATCCTCTCCCTTCTGAGAAAAAAAGTGCTTCTCAATTTTAAGGCCTTACAGGCTACACTTTGCTTCCAGCTTTTACTGGAGCCAGAAGGAATCAGTGAAATGGTCTCAACTGTTGGGGTTCAGAAATGGCCTACTTTAAATGCAAAGTAATTTTCCTGGGCATAACGAGGTGAATCATTCAATTAACATGAATTAAAATGGTGTCTTGGGAGGGGAAGAGAGGCAAAGGTACATGACCAGTCTGCCATCTCGAATTGCAAATTTGTGTCTGTGTTTATCTTCCCTACTTTCTGTTTCTTGCCATGAATGTGCGCCATCATGGTGAAGATGATTTGGAAGCCAGAGAAGATGGCAAGGCCACACTGAGCCTGGTCCACGCACTGATGAGGACTGGCTCAACGAGGACCTGGTTGTGACACGAGGAACATCATACAGGGACATCGTTGGCACAAGTCAGACCTGGACACGAGCACGGGCAAAGCACGGGCACTTTCACAGCAGCAGGAGCTGACTGCTGCGACGTAGAAGCCAACGAAACATAGTCAGTTGACTATGTGTTGACTCTGACATAATGTTGACTCTGATCAGATACCCTAATTGTCCCCATGCACAGTGACAGGAGCTTTCCAGAACTTCTCCTCAGTCTGGCTGGAGAACCAGTGTTATCTTTGCTACACTGTAAACCACCTACCCTCACATTTCATCAGATACATCCCCTCCTTCCCGGTAATGTACTCAAGAATTAAACTGCTTCTCTACCCAGATTGTAGGATACTGGAATGGGTCACCCTTAGGAGGAGAATTGCCCTTTTATTGTCAGAACGGAATGTACGCAAACTCAGACAGGTATCTGAGTCCAAATAGCTTTAGGAGAAGTGGTCCCTGGATTCAAGACACAGTTAAATCTGGGAACTGTCTTTTTTTTTTTTAATTTATTTATTTGGCTGCTCTGAGTCTTAGTTGTGGCATGCAGGTTCTTTGTTGCAGCATGAGGGCTCTGTTAGGTGTGGCATGTGGGATCTAGTTCCCCGACCAGGGCTGAAACCTGGGCCCCCTGCATTGGGAATGCGGAGTCTAAACCACTGGACCACCAGGAAAGCCCTTGGGAACAGGTAAGAACCTGTCATCAGAATATCATTATCTATGCCAATATGATGGCCTTTCTTTATTTTGCTCCAGTTTATCTTTCCCCATATTTCTTTGTGTATCCTTGTCTCAGGACTTTTGCGCTAACTGTTCCTTCTACTGGAATGCTTCTCCTTCTCTTTCTCCTCCTCCTTGAGGTCTCTGGTCTCCTCCAGCACATCTCCTTCCCTGGTTAGACTTTTTAATTTATTTACCATCCTCTGACATAGTGTATATTTTACTCACTTATTTATAATATGCCACAGAAACAGGGATTTAAAAAAAAACAAACTGGTTTGTTCACTGCTGAATTCTTAGAGTCTGGAAGAGTACCAGGAATACAGTAGATGCTCAATAAATGTTTATTTTCAATTAATAAGGAAACATTCACTCTGAACTATCCACTGTTCCCTCTGCCAAATTCATGACTCCTGGGCCATTGCTTTTGCCCATTATCACAGGTCCAAATCCTATCCACCCTTCAAGGTCTGCTCAGTGTCACCTCATGCATAGACTCTGTTGATTCTCCCCAGTTATAAATAACATCGCCTCTCTGGCCTCCCTAGAACTTTTACAAACAGCACTTTCTTGTTTTTAATTGAAGTATAGTTGATTTACAATGTTGTGTTAGTTTCAGGTTACAGCAAAGTGATTCAGTTATACATACATGTATATCTATTTTTTTTTCAGATTCTTTTCCTTTGTAGGTTATTATAAAATATTGAGTATAGTTCCCTATGGTATATAGTAGGTCCTTGTTGGTTATCTATTTTATATATAATAGTGTGTATATGTTAATCCCAAACTCCTAATTTATCCCTTCCCCCATCTTTCCTCTTTGGTAGTCATAAGCTTGTTTTCTATGTTTGTGGGTCTATTTCTGTTTTGTATACAAGTTCATTTGTATAATTTCTGATTGAGATAGCACTTTCTAAATGCTATATATACTTATTTATATATGCCTTATCCCTATTGCTACAAGTGGTTTGATGAAAAGACATATTTCTAATTAGAATGAGTGATCCTAGAAGCATAACAGGTTGTTAATATACTGCTTTTCACAGAGTATGTCTATAACTGCCCAGAGCTTAAAGCCGTGGGCTTGGCAGTCAGATAAACCTGTATTCAGTATTTGACTGCTCCTCTTTACTTGTGATGGAGGGCTTTGTGGTCTTTCACACCCACCCCTTGGTTATGGATCCCAGATTATGATTTTGAGATCACAACGTGGGGTGCTCTCCACGCACTACAGACCACCCCTTCCTCCTTTTACCAGGTTATAGCTCTGGAGAACAGTGACTATCTTTTTATCTTAACCCAATTGAGTGCCTGGGACAGAGTAGAAACTCAAGAAATATTTGTAAAAGGAATGAAATAGTAATTGTGAGAACTGAACTTTTAACAAATCAGTATGTTCATCCTCTAGGTACTGCTCAGTGAGTGAAGGTATAATGACGGTGGGAATTAGAAAATGCCAGACTGGAACCAGCACGTTCTCTGCTACATCACCCACGGGAGACTGCAACGGATGGTGAGAGAGAAATCACGAGGAGTTTAGGAATGAGCTCTCAGCTGTTGACTCGCTGGATAACCTAATGAGCCACACGATCCTTTGGGCGGGGGGCGGGGGGTAGCGCAGTTAATCGTTGGTAAAACAGGATTGTGGAATCCACAAGTTTTAGTGTTACTTAAAATCTGGATCACATAGTGCCGGCCCAGAGACAGCCACCAACGTGTGTTGAATGAAAAAGTGAATGGATCATTATTAATAGGAACAAAGATAATGGTATTAATTGATATCCTAGAATTATTTACTTTTAATTGACTTGTCATACTGTAAGACATTTCGGCATTACTTTTTCAAGTTTGGTTAATTACCTCTCTTTCTTCGTGGAAGATTTTTTGTTTAAATGTTTCTTTATCAAAGAATGCAAAGTATGAAAGGGAGTGAGTTATATCCTGAAATTGCACACATTCAGATAGGAGAGATTAATCACTTTTTATTTTCCATTGTTAGTATTATCTGTGATTATTAAATATGTCCCCTTTGCTTGTTTATATTCCCTCATGTTAGCATTTTCGACCGCATTTTACCTTCTCACGGTCTTATTTTTTCTTGGGGGTTATTGTTTAGAAGTTACTCAGTTTGTTACATGCAGCGTCCCACGTCTGCCATCTAGTGGAATAAAGTGTTTAAGACAACTTTTATAGGGACAGTTGCAATTTAAATCAGGCAGTGTTGCTCCTAAAAGAAAGTATTCCTTTCATCAGAGTTCAAAGCAAAGCCTGGACTCCAGTTTACCAAATTTGTGTAGTGAAACTGAAAATTTCATTTAATTTTCTAAAATGGTTTCTGGATATATGTTTGCTGTTTTATTAAGTTTTGCAGAGCTTCTGAAGAGTTGAGTAAAGAAAGGTAGCCCTGTTATATTTGCCGTGAAAAGTGTGATAGTGAAACTAATAGCAGAAATAATTTTTAGGAGAAAAGCTAAAATTACAAGGAGGTGTCTTTTCGGAGGACCATCAAAGGTCACAGCCATTTTTCATAGAAAAAGAAAATTACAAAAATACGTCATTAACCTTGTTAACTGTATACCATGGGAGTATCTTAGGCTGTGACAGGTGTTCTTGAAAGACAAAGGGAACACATAGCTGTTTCTACGGAACAACATAGTAGCAGATGGTTTTACTTATATAGTTTACTCATATTTTTCCGCATAGATGAGTGAAGAATATATTAGTGATTTTTTACCATCAATCCGTGATTTTTCAAATACATTCTCTGATTATAAAAGTAGCACCGTTTCCTTATAGATAATTTAGAAAACTTGGAAGTATATAAAAAATAAAAAAAAGCACCTGTAATTTTCCTTTCCAAAACACATATAACCACTTTTTAAAAATCATTTTAATGTATTTCCTTTCAGCCTTTAATCTCTTCATAGATGTAATATATTTATAATTTTTCTTTGACAAAATTTTAATTTTGTTTAATTTGTTTAAGTTTGGTTCCACTTTTCTTAATTAACATTACAAGATGAACATTTTCACCAGGTGATTCAAGAACACAATTTTTAACAGCCAAAAAATATTTTTCATAATTATGTACAAAAGTTATTTAACCAATACTAATTATTAAAAGCATAGGTGGTTTCCAAATATTTTGTTCTTAGAAATACGGCCACCTAGAAAGTAGCGGGTGGTGCTGGTGGTGATGTGCTGAATTGGGCGATTGGGATTGACATGTATACACTGATGTGTATAAAATGGATGACTAATAAGAAACTGCTGTATAAAAAAAATAAATAAAATAAAATTCAAAAAAAAAAAGAAATACTGCCACCTTGAACTCCTGACATGTACATATTGGTAAGAATTTAATTGTTTCCTGAGTACGTATTCCCTTGAAGTTTAAGTGTTCAAGATTATGAAATATTTTAAGGCTTGTGATTTTAAGAACAAAGTTACCTTTCATAAAGGTGTAATAATTTTTTTCAGGCTAGCATTGTATGACAGGATCCCTTTCATCTCACCCTTGCAACATCATTTTCATTTGATTAAATAAATGTAAAAGGAATATCTCACTGAATGATAATTTGCATATCTTTGATTATTAGACAGACTGAATTCTTTTATGTTTACCAGAAATTACATTTCTTACATAATTATTAGTACTTTTTTTTCTCGTGTGGTATTTTTCTTGTCAATTTGTTAGAGCTATTTACAAAGTTAGGCTATTAATCATTTTTCATCATATATACTGCCAGTCATTTCCCCAGCTTGTCGTGTGTGTTTTATTTGGTTTGTGAAGTTTAACTTTTTTGTGTGGAGTAAAATTCACCAAATTTTTCCTTTACGCTTCATTTTTAGTTTTTATGTTCAGAGATGCCCCTTTCATTTTCCACTGTCGTCTCTGTCTTTTGCATATGCTTTTCCATTTCCATTTCTTAGAGGCATGTCTTTTTGCATCTTTTTGAAGATAACCTTTAGAAATAAAAATTATTTTCATTTGGCTTTTTTTTTTTTTTTTTTTTTTTTTTTTTCGGTACGCGGGCCTCTCACTGTTGTGGCCTCTCCCGTTTCGGAGCGCAGGCTCCGGACGCGCAGGCTCAACGGCCATGGCTCACGGGCCCAGCCGCTCCGCGGTATGTGGGATCTTCCTGGACTGGGGCACGAACCCGTGTCTCCTGCATCGGCAGGCGGACTCTCAACCACTGCGCCACCAGGGGAAGGGGAAGCCCCTCATTTGGCTCTTTATTAAACCATTTTCCAATGTAATTTTCCCCTTAGTCTTTGGGATAAATGAAGCAGCATCTTTCGTAAGTCATAATTAGTGTAAATTTCTCTCCACTTGTAGAAAAGTTTTTATTATGAGAGTTAATTTTCAGTACTGTTATGAAGTTTTTCCTTTTTTTAATTGGAATTTTAATGGGACACTGGGAGACACTGGGTCATGAAATACTTGCAATCTTGCAATACTTGCAAACCATACATCTATTTAATATCTTTTATTCAGTAAGCATCAGGAGAGAGGGAGAAATGAGTGAAGGCCGGGAGAAATGAAGATAATTCTAAGTGATACCGTTGACGTGAAACAAGTAGACTGCCAGCTATTTCTCCAGCAAAGATGGGTTTATTCTGGATCAACAGAGAATTGCAGTTCGGAGTCTGCAACCATGGAGAGCTATGTGCAAATCCCCCCACAGCAAGGGAAGGAGAACACTTTATAGAGAGAGAGTAAGTTGAGAGGGCTACAGTAAACAGAGTCCATGGCTTTTCAATGGCTGAGTCCTGCAGGAAAGAAAAGCATTCCTTCTGGCTGTGGGGCTCTGCTATCATCACAGGGTGTGAGAGCTCCCCCTTCTGGTCTCCCAACTCTATTTAATTAAACTTTCTGTTTATTATTTTTTTATAATACTAATTCATGTCTGATACTGACAACAGGGATATGCTTGCCTTCTTGCTGGGATTGTGGGTCAGGTTAATTCCTTTGATATCTTAAATATGGAGTTTTGAAGAAATTGAGGCAGTCAGAATGGCTGGTGTTTTGATCCTTTAAACATTTCTCCCACCTATACCTTGCTCAGCCATTACTAAATCATAGCATCTCAATTTTCTCCAATCCCTACTCATTGATGTGAAAGGTTAGTGAAATTGAGGAGTATGACATTCCAAGCCACAGTGTGCCCTTCCCCTGGGGTCCATCTGATAACCTGAACTTTCTGCCCTTCGGTGGTAGGAAGGCACCTTGAATGACATTGCAGCTCTCTGCACACTTGTTAGTGGTTTTACCTTCTAATCCAAGATGAAGGCAAATGAAGGTAATGCCCATCAATTATGTTTTGTTCTGTTTTTTTTCTTCTTCCCTTCCTCCAGTTTCTCCTATAACAACACCATAATCTAAAGTTTAAATGCATATGAAGTGAAACAATAACTTATGGCACCTCCACACAGTGGTAAAATGGTTAAGAGCCAGGCCTTTGTCAGACCTCCTGGCTTGAGTGCCTGATCCACCATTACTACCCGTGGGCAAGTCACTAAACTCTTGCTGTGCCTCCCTTTTCTCATCCTTAGTGCCATTATAATTCTACCTACTTCACTGAGTGGTTGTGAGGATAAACTGAGATAACCCAGCTAGCATATTTAGAAGAGGGTCTGATACATAGTAAGAGCTCTAGAATGTTATTGGGTGTGTAGAGTTGATCTCCTTTAAACAAAATACTCAACATGTCCAAGTGGGAGCCTCATCACATCAAGGATAATCTAAGGGATGATAATTTTACGCTCTTCCACCAGGGGTCTTTATAACTATATTCTAGTGTTAATTTTCAGGGAGCAGAATTTGAAATGTTAGAAATCACAGATAATTTGAGGTCAGAGATATATACATTTTCTCCCTAATAATAATGCAAGTCTAGGTATTTGGGATTTGCCGTTACAGCAGACTCTTTGAACTAGCCTAATTGTAAATGGGGAGTTAGGAGAGTTCCAGCTGAACTTTAGGAACCAAGGGACCTAGAACTTTTGCCTCAGGATTTCCTTCTTGCTTGTCTCTTGCTTTACTCTTCCTTCTCACTCTTGACTGGCTCTCTCTGTTTCCCATTTCCCAGGCCACAGGGTCAAAAACATCGCTTTCAACAATTCCAAGTTTATATATTAATGCTCCGGCCACCACAGCAACAGAATGAATCAATACTGCTTTCTAATTCTAGCTCCACCCATCCCCCAGACCAATACACTGGGACCCCTTATGGGACCATCCAGGTGAGTATACTTCCCACTCCTGGTCCCATCAACTGAGACTCCTTAGGGCTGGGAGTTTACATAGAGAGTGTCCACGGAATGATGGTTTATAAATCTCTGTCGGGGCAGAGAAACTACAAATGCTAGAAATTATAGATAATGAAGATGGTTTAGAGAAAATAAGAGCTCTGAAATAAACACTTTACTTATTTATGACTTATGACTTTATACCTTACTTGAGACCACAAAACTTTGCTGAGAATAGAAAGTGATTGATTTACAAAATTTTATTTTACCAAATAATTTTGGGGGGGCACATCTATCAGTATAGCAAAAATAGTACAGCTGTGGTTTATTTCAAACCGTATTCACACTTGACTATTCTTAAAATCAGTATTTATTTGAGGAGAACTATTTCTATAGCATTTAGAACTGAATTCTTCTAAGATGCTGCTCCTTGCTGCTGAGATTCAGCAAGTGACTTTTATAGGTTTAATTTGTCCTGCAACTATTGACTGTGAGATTTAGAAAATGCTAAGTAAGCTGTGTGTTCACTGCAAAGATTAATGTCTCTGTTCATCATACAAGATCTAAAACTGAATATAAAGTTCCCTGTCCCTTGTAAACAGATAAAGTAGCAAAGTGTGTTTTTTCTGAAGCCCCCCTTCCCAGTCCTTGCTGCAATCTCCACCAACCTTCAGGCACCCAGTGTTCTCTGGCGCCCCCTTGTGACTGTCAGGAGATCCCAGAAAACTCGTTTTCAGAATCATTGTTGAAAATATTATATATTTCTTTCATTTTCGAAAGTTCTGTATTATTTCAAATTGCAGAAAAATAGGGATTAATAAACAGCCACTTACATATTCACCAGTTAGATTTAAGAAATATTACATTTTACCATTTTGCCTGAGACCTGTCTAGATTTACATACAGAGTAAAGCACATGGGCTTCCCTGGTGGCGCAGTGGTTGGGAGTCCGCCTGCCGATGCAGGGGACGTGGGTTCGTGCCCCGGTCCGGGAGGATCCCACGTGCCGCGGAGCGGCTGGGCCTGTGACCCATGGCCGCTGGGCCTGCGCAGCGTCCGGAGCCTGTGCTCCGCGGCAGGAGAGGTCGCAGCAGTGAGAGGCCCGCGTACAACAACAACAAAAAAAAACAGAGTAAAGCACATATCTTAAACATAAAGTTAAATTAGGTTTGGCAAATACATGTTTTCATGTAACCCACAATGCTACCAAGAAAGAGTGCTTTTCCATTACTCTAGCAAGCTCCCTTATGCCCCTTCCCAATTAACTACAATCCCAAACCCCCAGAGGCAATACTGATTTCTATCAGAATTATTAGTTGTCTTAGAATTTTATGTAAATGAAATCATACTGTTTGGATTCTTTGGCTTAGAATAATGTTTTTGTGATTCATCCACATTGCTGCCCGCATTAATAGATTATTGCTTTTAAAAACAATTTCTAAGCAGCATTCTCTTGCACGAATATATCAGGGTTTGTTTATTCTTTCTCCTATTGATGGACATTTGGGTAGTTTGTAGTTTTGGGCAGTTATGAATCCAGCTACCGTGAACAATCTTGTATAATTCTTTTTGAGGGCATATATTTTTGTTTCTCTGAGTAAACGCCTAGGGGAAGAATTGCCAGGTCATAGGGTAGATGTATAACATTATAAGACAGCGCAAACAGTTTTCGAAGTTAATGAACCATTGTATGATCAAGGCACTGAGTTGGCTGTTCCCTTGTTCTCTATACATTCCCTGCTCCACCAGTGCCTGCTTCACCTACACCCTACTCGCATGACTGACTTAACTACAAACTTGCCTAACCTTTATTTATATTTTTTAAACATCTTTATTGGAGTATAATTGCTTTACAATGGTGTGTTAGTTTCTGCTTTACAACAAAGAGAATCAGTTATACATATACATATGTTCCCATATCCCTTCCCTCTTGCGTCTCCCTCCCTCCCACCCTCCCTATCCCACCCTTCTAGGTGGTCACAAAGCACCGAGCTGATCTCCCTGTGCCATGCGGCTGCTTCCCACTACCTATCCACCCTACGTTTGGTAGTGTATATATGTCCATGCCACTCTCTCACTTCGTCACAGCTTACCCTTCCCCCTCCCCATATCCTCAAGT
>NC_041218.1:66420212-66423744 GCF_002837175.3 Physeter macrocephalus
TCCTGGCTATTGTAAATAGAGCTGCAATGAACATTTTGGTACATGACTCTTATTGAATTATGGTTTTCTCAGGGTATATGCCCAGTAGTGGGATTGCTGGGTCGTATGGTAGTTCTATTTTTAGTTTTTTGAAGAACCTCCATACTGTTTTCCATAGTGGCTGTATCAATTTACATATACAGATTGCCAACAAACACATGAAAGAATGCTCAACATCATTAATCATTAGAGAAATGCAAATCAAAACTACAATGAGATATCATCTCACACCGGTTAGAATGGCCATCATCAAAAAAATCTAGAAAAAATAAATGCTGGAGAGCTTGTGGAGAAAAGGGAACACTCTTGCACTGTTGGTGGGAATGTAAATTGCCTAACCTTTAAATCAGACCATCTCCACCTGTTAGCTGATCAAGGGGGTGGTGAGGGGCGTGCCCCTCTGCTAGTTTCCCTGGTAACCAATGAGCCAACCTGACACTAATTCCGCCTGTAAGTGGTAACCTCCCCCTCCCGCGAGAGCGTGGACTACCGCCATGTTCTGCCTGCCTTCCACGCGCAGTGGGGTGTTGCTTCAGGACGTTGCTTCAGAAATGTAAGTAAGATCCTCCATGCATTAAACCATTGATGTTTCTGTCGCCACTGACTCCCCGCTCTTTCTTCCGGCTCGAACCTGGGCAGGTACAGAGCTTGCAGGCAGGCCTGCTGGGTGCAGCCCAGCAACCATTTTACAATCTAATCAACAATACGTGTGAGTTCCAGTTGCTCTGCATCCTCAACAATATTCGGGGCCATCAGTTTTAAACAAATGTATAATTCTAGCCTTTTAGTGTATGTGTAATGGGATTTCACTGTGGTTTTAATTTGCATTTACCTAATATGTTGAGTGCCTTTTCACGTGCTCATTGGCATTTTTATGTCTTCTTTGTGAAGGTTTATCCCTGCCTATTGCCCATTTACTCTTATTTGAATTGCTTTCTTTTTCATATTGAATTATAGCAGTTATTTATATATTCTAGAAACCAGAATTGTGTGACATAAAGATCAGAAAAGGAGTAAAACTCTCTCTTTCCAGAGAATACGATAGTTTACATAGAAATTCTTATAGTAAGTTTTGAAATCATGAAGTGTGGGTCTTGAAATTTGTATTTTTCAGGATTGTTTTGATGATTCTAGTTTCTTTGCATTTCCAAATAAGTTTTAGATTCAGCTTGTCAGTTTCTTCAAGAAAGCCTGCTGGGACTTTAATTGGTACCGCATTGGTTTTATAAATCTGTTGCAGGAGAGGGAAGTGTCAAGTCCTGGGACCCACAGGAGTCCTTAGGATGGACTGCCAGGTGAGGGTTCTTGGCTTTGGGCAGGGAAGAATTCAAGAGGTAGCCAGAGTAAAGGGAAAGCAAGTTTATTTAGAGGGATATACAGTCCATAGGCACAATGGGAAACCTCTCAGAAAGTGAAAGTGGCCCCAGGGCATGGGGTCATTTGTTTTTACGGGGTTAAGTAATTTCATATGCTAACGATGGGAGGAATATTCATTCTTGCTGCTGGGGGGAAAGGTGGGGATTTCCCAGGAACTGGGTCCCTGCTCACGTTTTGGCCTTTTATGGTCTGTTTCAGAACTGTCATGGCATAAGGGGGAATGATATTTAGTATTTCAATGAAGGTATGAGCTAAAGGTCAATGACCGAACTATTCTCAAAGCCACCTTGGTTTCAGCTGGTTCCAGCTGGTCTTTATCACACTGCAACAGCTGAGCCCCTTCTTCACTATCTAGCCTTTGTGTCCTGCCCCTTTCCCTCCTGTCGCAAATCAATTTGGAGACAATTGAGATCTTAATGACTAATATTGATTTTTCCCAATACATAAACATAGTATATCTCTTCACATATTTTGGAATTTTTAAAATTTCTCTCAGCAATATTTTGAAGTTTTCAGTGTAAAGATCTTGCACATCTTTCATTACATTTATCCCTAAGTATTTTATTTTTTGATGCTGTTATCAATGATAGTTTTCTAAATTTTATTTTCCATCTGTTTGCTTGTACACAGAAATACAATTAAATTTTATAATTAACCTTGTATTTTGTGATCTTTTAAATTCATCTATTAATTTTTGTGGTTGTTTTCCTAAATTCCCTGGGAATTTCTATGTAAACAATTGTGTCATCTGAAAATAGAGACAGTTTTACTTTTTCCTTTTTGATCTTTATATGTTTTATTTTTTCTGGCTGTATTGCAACATCCAGATTCAGTATAATGTTGAATAGAAGTGATGAACCCAGATATCCTTGCGTTGTACCTTATCTTAAGAGAAAACTAGTCACCATTAAGTATGATGTTAAATGTAGGCTTTTCATAGATGTTCTTTATCAGTTTGAGGAAGTGTCCTTGTATTCTTGGTTTAATGAGAGTTTTTATCAACAACAGGTTTTGAATTTTAACATTTTTTCTGCATTTTTTGAGATGACCTTGTACATCTTCCTCTTTAGTTTAATTTGGTGCGTTACATTTATTAATTAACAAATATTATTAACCAACATTGCTTGTTTAACACCTTACATTCATGTGATAAACCTAATTTTTGTCATCATGTATTTTTTTAATGTATTTCTGGGTTTGATTTGCAAATTTTAAAAGGGTATTTATATGTGTATCATGAGGGATATTGATATTGATCCTCAACTTTCTTTACTTTCACTGTTATTCTCAGGTTTTCATATTAGTTTAAGCTGGTCTGGTAAAATTATTTGGATATTTCATATCATCATTTTTTTTTTCTGAAGGAGTTAGTGTAAGACTGGTACTATTAATATTTCTTCCTTGAATATTTAATAGCATTCACAGGTGAAGCCATCTGGGCCTGAAATTTTCTTTGTGGGAATGTTTTAAACTATAAAGTCAATTTACTTAATATATATAGGGAACATTTAGATTTTCTATTTCTTCTTCTGTCAGTTTTGATAATATTTGTCCTTCAAGGAATTTATTCATTTTGTCCAAGTTGTTGAATTTGTTGGTATAATGTTGTTCAATAATTGTTGTTAAATAATAATCAAGAGAATAATATCTCTTGATTATTCTTTTTTTTGGTGAGAAATTATATCTCAATGTAGTTTTAACTTGCACTCCTCTTATTGTAAGCTAGGTTGAGTTTTTTTCATAGATTTAAGTGGCATTTCCATTTCTTTTTCTGTGACCTGTCTCTTCATTTCTTTTGTGCATTTCTCTATTGGTTTTTTTTTTTCCCCAAAAGTTTAGAAGATCCTCATATACTAACCATAATAATCCTTTGTGTTATAAGTTGCAAATGTTTTTCTCATTTATCTTTTCAGTTTGTGGTGGTTTTTGCCATGCAATTTGTACTTTAATGTCATCAAACACATACATCTTCGTCCTTATTGGTTCTGGATTTTATTATTTATTTATTTATTTATTTTTAACATCTTTATTGGCGTATAATTGCTTTACAATGGTGTGTTAGTTTCTGCTTTATAACAAAGTGAATCAGTTATACATAAACATATGTCCCCATATC
>NC_041218.1:66423906-66436079 GCF_002837175.3 Physeter macrocephalus
CCATCTTGCCCCTAGGTTCTTCATGACCTTTTTTTTTTTTTAGATTCCATATACATGTGTTAGCATATGGTATTTGTTTTTCTCTGACTTACTTCACTCTGTATGACCATCTCTAGGTCCATCCACCTCACTACAAATAACTCAGTTTCGTTCCTTTTATGGCTGAGTAATATTCCACTGTATATATGTGCCACATCTTCTTTATGGTTCTGGATTTTGAGTTATAGTTAGGAAATCAGAATTGTTTCAGATGGGAGTCATTGTGTGAGAAAACCTCTGAGGACCTTTGTGCCTGAGGCGCTTTCTTATTTTTTATTACTCTCTCATATTAGAGTGAAAATTTGGCTGGATATGAAAGGCTAGGTTCAAGTTTCTTTTACTTTGAAAAATTTGATTTGCTCATTTTGTGTCATTCAGGGTTGCTGAATTTGTTGGTATAATGTTGTTATAATATCCTCTTGATTATTTTAATGTCTAGAGGCTGTGTCGTAGTTTTCCTCTTTCACCTGTGACATGGATAATTTATGTTTTCCTTTTAAAACAATTTTTTTTGATCATTTGGGCCAGTCTTTAATTTTATTGATCTTTTAAAATAATTTGCTTTTGAATATACTGATTTCTCTCTGTTGCTTGTCTGTTTTCTATTACTGATCTCTGCTTTATTTTTCTTTCTACTTGGTATTTAGTTTACTCTCTTTTATTCTTTTTAGCTTCTATGGTTGTAGTTTAGATCATTATTTATAACCTTTCTTATTTCCTAATATTAGCATTTACACCATAGTGTTTCCTCTAAAGCGCCACTTCAGCTGAGTTCCAGGAGTTTTGATATGCTAAGTTAACTTTATTTCTTCCCCTGAGCTCTTTGGAGAGAGTGACCTTGCCTTATTTAGTATATCTCCAGCACCTACTGCAATGCTTGGTAAAGAGTAATACTCAATAACTCTTACAATAAATAATATCTTTCCTCACCAATTTTCTCTGCTCTCAGTACCCTTCTGATAGCTGCTTTGTCAAGAGGTCCTTTTGTTTTCTGGTAGCATACAAAGTCCTCTCTGCATTAAGGGCCGGTGTTACTTCTAGCTCACATCCCCTCTCAGCTATTCAGGACGTTCTTAGTCTTCATTTGCACTGTCAGTAGTAACAGGTAAGATACCCAAGATCTTTTTATAATCAACAATGAAAAACCACTTTAAGAAAACATCCACAGCTACATAAATTAAAAATAAAAAGCAAAAACCAATATAAACAGATTTATTTCATAGGTGTTTTTCTCCTTCAAAACCTATGCCTTTTGTCCTTAATTCAAATTACTTATTACACAACCTCCTCATGATCTAGGCAATGTTTTGTCCACCATGGTTAACGTACTTATTTCCTTACTGCAAGAACACAACTTAGCTCTCTGAAGAAGTGGAGGAGAGAAATACATTACTCTCCTTTGGGATTCATCTGCATTAAGAACAATTGATGGAAACAAAGATTCACAATATTACCTGATTTTTTTTAATTAACATTTTCTAAAATCTCATGGTAACCTTCTTTTGCAGTCTGTTGCTTTAGACAAGCTCAATTTTATGCTGCCAAATTATGAACTATATAGAAGTGTGCATAGAACAGGTTCCTTATTTTCCAGATGTACATGATACATCTGTGGCTTCTTGAGCATCAACAAAGGCACCATGGCAGTTTTATTATGAAGACCCCAAACAGATCCTCTTGTTTTTCATTTAAATCAATTGCACATTTTCCAGTCAGAGCTGCTAGGCATAACAGCCTTGGCAAGTTTATCTTAAAAACCATTTAGAGTAATTTGTGATGGAGATTGGAGATGATTCAGTTGCCTGACAGCTGCTCTGTAGTCAATCACAATGGCAGAAGTAAATTAACCTCCTGGCTTTCTCAAGAAACCTTTATGCAGACAATCTTGTCAAAGAGAAATGTGATGGCTCTAATATTAAGTAGAAGTTGAAGCAGGTTTTCTTTAAGGTACGCAAAGCTATCCTGCATTTGACTGCCAGCCTCAATCTCAGCAGTTCTTCCGGAAATGCTGAGTCATCTAGGTCTTAAAGGGATGAAATTTGGAGCATGTCTACACAAAAATTTGGGGGAAGGAAATACCAGTTATGATTGTGACTCATTAAAGAAGCTCTTGAAGTTTTATGTTCAAACCATAATTTGTGGAAACGTGGGCAACTAGGTTTAAGATTGTTGAAGCCAATTCATTTTTATTATATGAATGAAAACATTTTACAATGCAGTGGTTTTATCCCAGAGAACAAGAGGGAACTCAAAATATATGTTTCAGGCCATCCTGACATGGAAGACAAGTTTTTGTTTGTTTGTTTTTTGTTTGTTTGTTTGGTGACTTTCCATTGTTCTGTGACAACTTGACAAAAACTTTTTGGAGGTGGAAGAAATAATGCTAGAGTAGGCCAGCTTTACTGACAAATATACTGAGTTCTCCTCACTAAACATATCGAGTTCATAGATGCCACAGACATACTTCTTACTTTTAAGATGATCCTTTTTTTTTTTTCTTTTCCTGTGAAGCTTTATGTGAAGATAGAAGGAATTTCAGATTGAATGCTCCATGGTCTGAATTCCAGGGAAATAGCTCAATGAACTCCAAGCTGAAGTGTTTCTCCTTGTGATCCTAGTTAAAAATAGGGGATAACAGTTTAAATGCTTCACCTTGTAGGATGAGTATAATAGCCTATGTCTGCAATTATCTCATTTTATCCTTGCCCCAACCTGTCAGGTAGGCAAGGCAGGAAGTAGTATTCCCAGTTTTATACAGGGGGATATGGTAAGGTGACTGGCTTAAAGTCATATGGCTAACAAGTGACAAAACCAGGACTCTGACCTAGACTCTGGTGCTTTACCTCTGTCAAACTGCAGGGATTTCTTTTATTTTCTCCTTTGCTTTCTTTTTTCCTTCTAGGAAACAAACAGCTCCAAATAGTCACTGGAGATATTATAAAATGTCTGGACTAAAGATTTCTATGAGGAAATAACTGGGAATTGTTACATTTCCAAAAATTGATCATAAACATATTTACAACTATTCTTTTTATGTCTGCACATGAAAAGACTTGAGTTTAACAGGCTTCAAATCTGAGATCATCCAGCCAATTTTCTAAAAATGTGAGATATAAAAGTCAAGAGATTTGACAGTTCTTTTTTTTAAAAAAAATATTACAATAGAATTTTCCGTTTTGGAATTTTGGATATATTGGTAACATCTGGGGAGCTACTTAATAAGAACATATTTTAAATATAAGGTGGGTGTGGTAGGCTGGATGATGGCTTCCCCAGAGATATCCAGGTCCTAACCTTTTGAATCTGTGAAGATATGGCTTTATGTGGAAAAGGGGATTTTGCAGGTGTGATTAAGTTAAGGATCTTGAGATGGGAAGTTCATCCTGGATTAACAGGGTTGGCCCAATATAAACACAAGTGTCCTTATAAGAGAGAGGTGGGAGGGTCAGAGTTAACAGTAGGAGATGTGAAAATGAAAGCAAAAGCTTGGAGTGACACGAGGTTGGGGTGAGCCAAGAAAGGAATGCAAGTGGCCTCTAGAGGTCGAAAGAGGCAAGAAAACATTCTCCCCTGAAATCTCCAGAAGAAATGCAGACCTGCTAACATCTTGATTTTAGATTTCTGACCTCCAGTACTGTAAGAGAATAAGTTTGGGTTGTTTTAAGCCACTAAATCTGCGGTAATTGTTACTACAGAAATAAGGAAGTAAAATAGTGGGAATTTTTCTTAGTTTTTTTTCCCCTTCAATTCAAAACATCTTAGTCAAGTGTATCTATTTTACTAGATTAAAGGCAACATTCTCTTGCATTACATTGTTTTATGTAGATTTGTGATAATTACTGGCGAAGTTTCAAGTTTTGTTTAATTGAACTGAATCTTTTCGAAGGAACATTCGATTTTTGTTGGAGAAAAGTAGGCTCCCTGAACAAACATTACTCAGACGTGGGCTTACTGTTTTTTTTTTTTTTTAATGAAAATGGTTTATTACATTTTCTTGTTATGAAAATATTTATTCTCCATGAACGTTTCAGGAAATAGAAAGGTGTAAGTAAGAAAGTCAAAGTTGTCTGTAATCCTACCATATCTGGAAAATGCTCTGATGTCAAATACAGTCTAATCTTGTGGAGTTTCCCCTGAAAGCAGTGTGTTCTTCTCCAGTTGATTATCTGAGAATGAGGGCTCTGGAGGTAGGCTTTGGACCCGAGAATGAACTTGAGAAATGAAAGAAGTAACACTGACAGATATCAAGGGTCTGTGTGGTGTTTAGCCTGATAGAAGTGCCTCAAGTTGTCCTGGAGCCATGGGCTAGGACAGGAGACTCTAGCAAGGAACCCAGAGGATACAGCTAGACTTAGGCCCTATGTGTATACGTAGAGCCATAAATAATGTTCCTCCTAAACACTTCCTTTTCCTCCCTTTGCCCCAGATCCTTCCATAGGGTCTTGGTGAAACTTATGGATTGGTCTCTTCTGCTGCAGAGAATTAATTGAAATTCTGCCTCTGGGGTGGAGCCACAGAGGTTAGCATAGTCTCTTCTTTCCAGGAGCTTAGGTGTTACCAGCATTCAAAGAAGGAGTCACTTAGGGTTTGGTGGCTTCTCCTAACATCATGAAATGCTGTCTGGCTGCTGCAGAAGCACCAAGTCCCTTTACCAGTCAGGCACTGCTGCACTAGCTCTCAAGACTCTCCTTGGAGTCACTTATCTGCCAGGGCAAGTGTCCAGAATCCTCCAGATATGAAGCACAGGGACCATCTAGCATTGGATGCTTGTGTGATGTAATGTCACCGAGGCAAATGCAGTAGGAGAATGACTGGTGCTGCCTTGATTTCAACACCCAAATTAGAGAACTGAATTATGTTCCCTTCTTGAATTTCCTGTTGTGTGATTACATAAGCCTATCTCCTTCTTCAGACTCTTCAACCAAGAGACAGATGTAGAAGGGAGTCAGGACATGACCACTCTGATGTTGACCTTGTCTTCCATCTCATGGGTGAAGCGATGCAGGGGCGGTAGGCAGTTCACAGGTACTTCTCAGCCCCAGGTTCACATTTTCTAACCCAAACTTGCAGCGATCATAAGCTGAGGAGGCAGCAGCAGAGTGGTGTGATGAAGAAGCTGGAGCTAAAGAATTCAAGGGACCTGTTTCTAAAGCATGTGAGACAGCATCCTGGGGGCCTTAGAAGTGGCTGGAGTTCATGGTGAGGGGGACTTGATTTCTGACACGTTAGTGGTAGCTCAGGCTTGTTTATTTGGGCGTGGAAGTCAAAGTGATGGCATGTGGAAGTTGGAGAGCCTGCCTTTTACACTGGCAAGCTGTCACCTACAAGAGCAGCAATAGGAGATCCTTGTGTCATGTAGTGCTCTATGTTTAGAGGCAGCAAGAAAAACACCTGCTGGGGTGCCTTGTACAGCTGTGTAGGATTTGCTCTGAACAGTTCTGGTCTATGATATACATGATTTTCCCTGGAGTTTTACAGTGCAGCTGCCCTGCCATCTGACTTTTGTGTATTCAGGTATCTGAAGTTCAGTGTTGGGAAATAACTAATGTGCACAGGGTTGTCTGACATTATGTATCACATACTTGAGTATTAAAACCCTCAGGGGTTTGCCATAGTCTTAAAAGGCATTTGACGTCAATCTATCTAAAGATGAGACATCTATGGAAATGTGTGTGTGAGTGTGTCTGTGTGAATGCGTGTGTGTTACAGCATGATCAACTTTGTTTCTTGGGATTCTAATGAAGTTATAATTGTAAAAGTGTGTGTAATCTGCAAGACTTTCAATCCTGTTGCCTTCGGTAATAACCAGGCTCAGAAGTTAACAATTAGGAGGTGCTAGGTACGGCTCTTTGCCTGCCGGGGGGGGCGGCGGGGTGGTGGTGGTTGTGATAAGTGGATATACAGCCCTAATTTTTCTGTAGAAAATTTAAAGCATAACATTAAAAAATTTCTTTTGGAAAACAGACGTTGGATTCATGGTAGTTAAAATTTCTGGCTGTAGATAACATCTTGCATTAGACACTTTGCACTCAACCATTGATTCAGAGAGGAACACCAGTACAAATAATCCCATATGTAAAATAATCCACAACAGGCTTTATTTGATGTTGGAATGCAAAGCAGCAGCTTCGCCTGTAGTTGCTCTGAGAAAGCAAGCTAGCTCATTCAGAAGCAAGGGGGTGAAGACTTCTTGCAGGTGTGAAGAGTTCTTGCAGGTGTTAGATATTACCTGGTTTCCCATTCTTCTTCACGAAATACCTTCTGCCATTTTGCTCCACGTTGAGTAGGAGTGAAGCCTACTCTTAGATGGATGGAGAGCGTTGTGCTGGTGAGAGAGGCCAGGCCACCAAGGCCAGTTTGGGCTTTAAGAATGGCCATTCTCTCTCAGCTTAGGTTGCTTCTACTTCACCTTCAACCCCAAGCAGTGCAAAAGACTAGGAAAGGAAAAGAAAGAAGTGGACACAGCTCCTTGTTACCTCTCTGGTTCTTCAACAAAATCCACCTAAAGTTTGGTCGGTGTGACCCATGTGGAATGGGGAATCCTTTAGGTCAGGGCAGCTCTGGGCAGGAGCAGACTGCCATTATGCTGAAACCGCACAACTCAGATGGGATTTGAACCCAGCCAAAACTCAGATTGGGGCTCAAACCCACACTTTTAATTGAAATCACACACCTGGTCTCAGGACTTAATGAAGCTCAGGTTCTTTTTGTCTCGTCATCACAGAAAGAAATCAGTGAGAGACAAAGTGATAGGTAAGAAGTGGATTTATTTAGAGATACACACATTCCCTAGACAGAATACAGTCTGTCTCAAAAGGCGAGAACGGCCCTGAAACATGCGGTGGTTAGTTTTTATGGGCTGGGTAGTTTCATAGGCTAACAAGTGGGAGGATTATTCCAACTCCTTTGGAGAAGGGGTGGGGATTTCCAGGATTTGGGCCACCACCCACTTTTTGGCCTTTGATGGAACTGTCATGGCACCTGTGGGTGTGTTACTTAGCATATGCTAATGTATTACAATGAGTGTATAATGAGGCTCAAGGTCTACTGGAGGTCGAATCGTCTGCCATCTTGGGCCTAGTTGGTTCTAACAAGTTTATGCCATGTCCTCAATGGCTATGTCATTCTTTTAAAGGTTGTGCCCTGCCCCCTTCCCTCCTGTTTCAATATCACTGGGCTGGGAATATGCCACATTGGCATTTATCGGCTACCTACTACCATATAAGGGATTCCTAGCTGGGCACTAGTCCTATGTTCTTTTTTTGTTTGTTTGTTTTTGTGGTACGCGGGCCTCTCACTGCTGTGGCCTCTCCCGTTGGCGGAGCACAGGCTCCGGACGCACAGGCTGAGCAACCATGCCTCACGGGCCCAGCCGCTCCGCGGCATGTGGGATCCTTCCGGACCGGGGCACGAACCCGTGTCCCCTGCATCGTCAGGCGGAGTCTCAACCACTGCGCCACCAGGGAAGCCCTAGTCCTATGTTCTTATTCTTACTGACTACACCTGCCAAAAAGATCATTCCAAAGGTTTTGTTTCTATCTTTTGGGACACAGGATTCACTTGTCAGTCTCCACTGCCTCGTTTTGAGCTCTGGCTAACATGAGCGAGGATCAGACTGTGGTTATCCCCCATCTTTCTGAGGCATGGCTGACCACCCTGAGACTATATTTGCCAGCCTCCTTTGCGGCTGAGTGTAGTTAGGTGAGTGAATTCTCACTGATTATATATGAGTGATATTAAGAGTACAAGTGGTACAAGAACCTGAATCCTTGATGACGTAACAGAGCGGGGGATCCAATCAGTCCTGCAGTGGTTGGTTGTGGTCTCCTGCTGTGTAACATGATTGATTACACATGGCCTCACTGTTTCAGCACTTTGAGTCAGGGTACTTGCAGCTGAAAGCATGCAAATAACTACTGAGGAGGCCAACCAGTCCATCTCTGGGCTTCTTGTCAGGGTTTCGTCCAGAGCAAACACGACTGATTTAGACCTTTTCAGAATTTACAGGCTTAACTCTTCTGCCAAGTGGGTTTTAAATTTAGCCCGTCTCCTTCCTGCTGTTGTTTAAGCACATGATTTATTGTCCTGTCAGTGGAGAAAAACTCTAGGTGATATACTGAGTGTTATTTTGTGAATCTTCCCCCGCTACTTCTATTCCAGTATTAACTAATCTCTAGAACTTTCAGACTTTCTTGATAGATCTTATTTTATAACCCTTTAAATTGAATCCAAAGCAACTAATTACATTCTAGTCTAATTGATCTCTTTTTTTTTTCTTTCTTCAATTATACTTTAAAACTTTTATGCTTCAAAAACTTGGGAGTGAATAATTGTTCTAACATGACTTCCAAACTCCACAATTGCCCTAAGTTAGGAAAGGCCTGTAAACAATTAATAAACAGAAACCTCAATTAAATAGAGTTGGAAGACCAGAAAGGGAGGTTGCAAGCCCTGAGACAGTAGCAAAGCTGATGAGAAGAAAGACCCGCTTTCTTTCCTGGCAAGGGCTCAGCCAGTGAAAAGCTTTGGACTCTTTCTTTACTATAGCCCTCCAACTTCCTTTTCCCCCTCAATAAAGATGCTGTCCTTCCCTTGCTCTGTGGGGACTTGCATGTGCCTTGCCATGGTTGGAAACCCTGAATTTCAGTTCTCTCCTGATCCTGAATAAACCCATCATTGCTAGAGGAATAGCTCGCAGTCTATTTGTTTTAGGTCAACAGGCCCTTTCAGCTTTCAAAAGCAATCCTTTGGAGGCCCTCTGGCTTCTACCTGCTCCCTGGTGGCAAAGCCAATGTCACATATTTTAGGTTTTCGTAACTTCCAGGGACCAAATTGTGCTATCTATTTCTGAGTAACAAATCATACACAAATTAGTGGCCTAAAATAACAATAAAATATTCGGCTCACAAACCTGTGATGTGGGCATAGTTTGGTGGGGTTGGCTCATCTCTGCAGAGTAATGACAGGTGAGGTTTCCTTTAAGATAACTCACTCATCTTGTCTGTTATATTGGTGCTGGCTAATGGCTAGGGGCCCAGCCAGTGTTGGTTGTTTGTTGGAGACTTGATACCTTTCTAGAGTGGCCACTCCACGGAGCTAATTGAGCTCTTTCACATCATGGTGGCTGGATTCCAAGAACAAATGCTCTAAGAGAGAGGAAGAGGAAGCTATCAATCTCTTAAGCACAGCATCACTTCTACAATATTTTGTTGATCAAGCAGTCACAACGTCTGCCCAATTCAAAAACAGTGAAATGTAGCAGAAGTAACAAAGAACGTGCAGCCATATTTACCAAGTAGAAGATACTAATTTTATCCAGATTTTAAAAACCAAGAAAAATGGAAACACATAAAAGTTAATTAATTTCCTCAAGGTCACACAGCTTGAAATCATAGAGCGAAGATTTTAATCTAGGTGGTATTGTTACAGACTCCTAGTTCTTTACAAGTACACTTTTATGAGAAAATTTGACAAAGGAAAAAAAAAACTTTTTACAACTGATCACTATGGTTTAATTTTAAGTCTGCCAATCAAGGCCTAAAGAGAACCAAGTCTTAAAATATATTATAAGTATAGGAAGCACTCTGGTTGATCAGTGAAGCCTAACTTTTATTTCAGTGTGGTGATGTAACAAATTTTAACAATTATTAAACAAATGTTTTAAAATTTTATTTTATTTTTTATAATTTTTATTGGAGTATTGTTGATCTACAATGTTAGTTTCAGGTGTACAGCAAAGTAAATCAGTTATACATATACATATATCCACTGTTTTCTAAGATTTTTTTTTCCCATATAGGGCATTACAGAGTATTGAGTAGACTTCCCTGTGCTATACAGTAGGTCCTTATTAGTTACCTATTTTATATATAGTAGTGTGTGTATGTCAATCCCAATCTCTCAATTTTTCCCTC
The DNA here is from genome assembly GCF_002837175.3 of Physeter macrocephalus. NCBI lineage: Eukaryota > Metazoa > Chordata > Mammalia > Artiodactyla > Physeteridae > Physeter > Physeter macrocephalus. The sequence goes on from NC_041218.1 coordinate 66,433,860, forward strand.
CCCCAACTTACCCCCTGGTAACCCAAATTTGTTTTCTACATCTGTAACTCTATTTTTGTTTTGTAGATAAGTTCGTTTGTACCCTTTTTCTTTTGGATTCTACATGTAAGTGATATCATATGGTATTTGTCTTTCTCTTTCTGACTTCACTTAGTATGGTAAGCTCTAGTTCCATCTATGTAGCTGCAGATGGCATTATTTCATTCTTTTTTATAGCTGAGTAGTGTTCCATTGTGTATATATGTACCACATCTTCTTTATCCATTCATCTGTCAATGGACATTTAGGTTGCTTCCATGTCCTTATTTTGTTGATCAAGCAGTCACAACGTCTGCCCAATTCAAAAACAGTGAAATGTAGCAGAAGTAACAAAGAACGTGCAGCCATATTTACCAAGTAGAAGATACTAATTTTATCCAGATTTTAAAAACCAAGAAAAATGGAAACACATAAAAGTTAATTAATTTCCTCAAGGTCACACAGCTTGAAATCATAGAGCGAAGATTTTAATCTAGGTGGTATTGTTACAGACTCCTAGTTCTTTACAAGTACACTTTTATGAGAAAATTTGACAAAGGAAAAAAAAAACTTTTTACAACTGATCACTATGGTTTAATTTTAAGTCTGCCAATCAAGGCCTAAAGAGAACCAAGTCTTAAAATATATTATAAGTATAGGAAGCACTCTGGTTGATCAGTGAAGCCTAACTTTTATTTCAGTGTGGTGATGTAACAAATTTTAACAATTATTAAACAAATGTTTTAAAATTTTATTTTATTTTTTATAATTTTTATTGGAGTATTGTTGATCTACAATGTTAGTTTCAGGTGTACAGCAAAGTAAATCAGTTATACATATACATATATCCACTGTTTTCTAAGATTTTTTTTTCCCATATAGGGCATTACAGAGTATTGAGTAGACTTCCCTGTGCTATACAGTAGGTCCTTATTAGTTACCTATTTTATATATAGTAGTGTGTGTATGTCAATCCCAATCTCTCAATTTTTCCCTCCCCCAACTTACCCCCTGGTAACCCAAATTTGTTTTCTACATCTGTAACTCTATTTTTGTTTTGTAGATAAGTTCGTTTGTACCCTTTTTCTTTTGGATTCTACATGTAAGTGATATCATACGGTATTTGTCTTTCTCTGTCTGACTTCACTCAGTATGACAGACTCTAGGTCCATCCATGTTGTTGCAAAAGGCATCATTTTGTTCTTTTGTTATGACTGAGTAATATTCCATCGTATATATGTACCACATCTTCTTTATCCATCCCTCTGTTGATGGACATTTACGTTGCTTCCATGTCCTGGCTATTGTAAATAGTGCTGCAATGAACATTGGGTGCATGTATCTTTTCAAATTACGGTTTTCTCTGGATATATGCCCAGGAATGGGATTGCTGGATCATATGGTAGCTCTATTCTTAGTTTTTTTAAGGAACTTCCATACTGTTCTCAATAGTGGCTGCACCAATTTACATTTCCACTAACAGTGTAGGAGGGTTCCCTTCTCTCCACACCCTCTCCAGCATTTGTTTGTAGATTTTTTGATGATGACCATTCTGACCATTGTGAGGTGATACCTCATTACAGTTTGATTTGCATTTCTCTAATAATTAGTGATGTTGAGCATTTTTGTATGTGCTTTTTGGCCATCTGTATGTCATCTTTGGAGAAATGTCTATTTAGATCTTTTGCCCATTTTTTGGTTGGGCTGTTTTTTTTTAATATCTACCTATCTATCTATCTATCTATTTATTTATTTTGGTTACACCAGGTCTTCGTTATGGCATGCGGGATCTTCGTTTTGGCATGCGGGATCTTTAGCTGCGGCATGTGGGCTTCTTAGTTGTGGCATGCATGTGGGATCTAGTTCTCCCACCAGGGATCAAACCTGGTCCCCCTGCATTGGGAGTGTGGAGTCTTACCCACTGGACCACCAGGGAAGTTCCGGTTGCTTGTTTTTTTGATGCTGAGCTGCATGAGCTCTTTGTATATTTTGGAAATTAATCCCTTGTTGGTTGCTTTGTTTGCAAATATTTTCTCCCATTCTGAGGGTTGTCTTTTCATTTTGTTTATGGTTTCCTTTGCTGTGCAAAGGCTTTTAAGTAGGTCCCATTTGTTTGTTTTTGTTTTTATTTTCATTATTCTAGGAGGTGGATTGAAAAAGATCTTGCTGTGATTTATGTCACAGAGTGTTCTGCCTATGTTT
>NC_041218.1:66436208-66445056 GCF_002837175.3 Physeter macrocephalus
GTGTTCTGCCTATGTTTTCCTCTATGAGTTTTATAGTATCCAGCCTTACATTTAGGTCTTTAATCCATTTTGACTTTATTTTTGTGTATGGTGTTAGGGAGTGTTCTAATTTCATTCATTTACAGGTAGCTGTCCAGTTTTCCCAGCACCACTCATTGAAGAGACTGTCTTTTCTCCATCGTGTATTCTTGCCTCCTTTGTCATAGATTAGGTGACCATACGTGCATGGGTTTGTCTCTGGGCATTCTACTCCTGTTCCATTGATCTATATTTCTGTTTTTGTGCTAGTACCATACTGTTTTGATGACTGTAGCTTTGATTACTGTTTTGGTTCCTCCAGCTATGTTTTTCTTTCTCAAGGTTGCCTTATGTATTCAGGATCTTTTGTGTTTCCATACAAATTGTAAAGTTGTTTGTTCTAATTCTGTGAAAAATGCCATTGTTAATTTCATGGGGATTGCATTGAATCTATAGATTGCTTTGGGTAGTAGAGTAATTTTCACAATATTGATTCTTCCAATCCAAGAACATGGTATGTCTCACTATTTGTTTGTGTCATCTTTGATTTCTTTCGTCAGTGTCTTATAGTTTTCTGAGTACAGGTCTTCTACTTCCTTAGGCAGGTTTATTCCTAGGTATTTTATTCTTTTTGAAGTGATGGTAAATGGGATTGTTTCCTTAATTTCTCTTTCTGATCTTTCATTGTTAGTGTATAGCAATGCCAGAGATTTCTGTGTATTAATTTTGTATCCTGAAACTTTACCTGATTCACTGATGAGCTTGAGTAGTTTTCTGGTAGCATCTTTAGGATTTTCTATGTATAGTATCATGTCATCTCCAGAGAGTGACAATTTTACTTCTTTTCCAATTTGGATTCTTTTTATTTCTTTCTCTTCTCTGATTGCCATGGCTAGGACTTTCAAAACTCTGTTGGATAAAAGTGGCAAGAGTGGACATCCTTGTCTTGTTCTTGATCTTAGAGAAAATGTCTTCGGTTTTTCACCATTGAGAATGGAGAATGATTTTTGCTGTGGGTTTGTCATATATGGCCTTTATTATGTTGAGGTAGGTTCCCTCTATGTGTTTGTGGTCTCCTTTCCACAGGCTGCAGGATTGTAGTTCCTCTTGCTTCTGGTGTCTGCCCCCTGGTGGGTGAAGTTGGTCTGGAGGCTTATGTCATTATCCCCTTGATAAGGGGTTTGACTGGTGTTGTGGTGACCAGAACCTGCCCTGGATATTGAGCGGGGCCTCCCCTTTGCTCTGTGGTTGTCACTGCCCTGTCAGGGGCAGGACCTGCTCCCTAGTTGTTGGAGTAGAGGCCCCCAGATCTGTTTCTTAGCTGTGTTTCTGATCTGCAGTGGGAGGTAGGCGGGATTGGGACATTTCCACTGGGAGGGAAGCCACTGAGTATTCCTCCTCTGGAGCTGTTCACCTGTGAATGTGCTCTTTTGTGTCCCCTTTAACCCATTGTGTGGGCTTGCAAAGTACACTGTTGTTGGAACTGCTCTCCATCCCACCTTAACTGTGGGTATGCTGGCAATTGGCCTTGGTCGCTCTTAGGCATTGTTTTCACCAGGCCACTGGTGCAGATCCACTGAGATCAGGTCCGAGGACTGCCATAGTTGTGCACCTGGACCCGCTGTGGGAGCTATGGAGGCAGGTCAGACTCTGGTCTGTCCCAACCCCTGTGTGTACGCACCCACAAAGCCCACAGCTGCTAAAGCCAGACCCTTCTCAGCTGCAGGAGCACTTGTTATCTGTTCTGATGTTCTACAGGTGCTGAATTTAGGAAGCCATCAGCGGAGGTGTAACTCCATGGTTCATGCAGCCAGGAGGAGATTTCAGCTCTTTTTTCTTAATCACACAGCCCCTGGGGCTCAGCTATGGTTTCATCCCCCACTCTGCATGTGTTCCTCCCACCAGAGTCTGTTCCAGAGGTTGCTGGAGCATGCGAGCCCATCAGGAGGGAGGGGGCTAAGGTGACGATCAGGCTGCCCAGGTGGTAGGGTGCTGGGTGGCAATCTAGATGCACGAGCCCATCAGGCAGCAAGGAGCCGAGGCGGAGATTGGGGTGCGTGGGCTGCCCAGGTGGGGTGGGTGCTGGGGTAGCAGTTGGAACGCACGATCCCGTCAAGCAGGAGGGAGCCGAGACAGCGAGTAGTTTGCCTAGGCTGGGTGGGGGGCGGAGGAGGCAATGGTGGGGCCGTGCGAGCCGGCTCTGGAGGGGGCCCTCCCTAGTGCCTATGGAGGCGGGGGCCAGCGCATGAGGAGAGAGGCTGCAATGGCGGCCCTGCCCTCTGAGTGTCACTCAACAATGGCACTTCGCTTCTGTGGTGGTCAGGGCTTCCTCCACGAGCATTCTCGGTTGTGGAGCTCCTTACTCCCGACCCCCCAGGCTGTCTCCTCACAGCCAACAGCGGTCCCCTCTCTGGGTCTGCTCTCCAAACTCCACAATCCCCCGTGTGCACTGGTGGACACCCGTCTCAGCCTGGGCTGTGGCATGGACCATCCCTGTAGGTCTCACTCTGTCCTGTCTGCCACAGGCCGGTTGCTGGGCTCTCCTCTAAGCCCCTGAGGCTCCCCTTCTGTCCCAGCTGACCTCCCCCCTAGTGAGGGGGCTTCCCCAGATGCAGGAACCTCTCCTCACCTTAACCTCCCTGCCAGGGGTGCAGGTCCTGTCCCACTTCTCCTTTTCCTTTCTTCCTTCTTTTGTTCTACCCAGTTATGTGGGGATCTTTCATGTCCTTTTAGGTGTCCAAGGTCCTCTGCTAGTGTTCAACAGGTGCTCTGTGAGAATTGTTCCATTTTTAGATGTATTCTTTGTGCCTTTGTGGGGAGAGATGAACTCCACGTCCTCCCACTCCTTCGCCATCTTGAGTATCATCTAAACAAATTTTAAGTTTTAATAAAATTTAAATTTTAAATTCCCATTTTTATTTTGTTTGAACTTGTTAAGAGGGAAAAAGGAAAAAAAGTAAACTTTGCAATCAGTATAATTTCTCACAGGCTGTTCTGCCAGGTTAGCCAATACTGAAGCCAGTTTACCATGGACATTTTCTAATTTAGCAGAATCAATTTGTAGACCAATTAAACAGATTAAGATACCAAATACTTTTCTTTCAATTAAAAAATCCAGGGCTTCCCTGGTGGCGCAGTGGTTGAGAGTCCGCCTGCCGATGCAGGGAACACGGGTTCATGCCCCGGTCCGGGAGGATCCCACATGCCGCGGAGCAGCTGGGCCCGTGAGCCATGGCCGCTGAGCCTGCGCGTCCGGAACCTGTGCTCCGCAACGCGAGAGGCCACAACAGTGAGAGGTCTGCGTACCGCAAAAAAAAAAAAAAAAAAGAAAAAAAAGAAAAAAAAGAAAAAAATCCAAGAGAAAATTTGCATGAATAAGAAAAATGATAGGCAAAGCCTCTGGTGGAAGAAAAGAGAAAAATCTTAAGAATTTCTAAGGAGTTGAATGAAACAGGATGCTTTTCGAGGTACAATCTGGTGGTCCTGAGAAGGGGAAGAACTGAAGTGATTGCCAGAGAAAAATAGAGAAGCAAAGCAATAAAGTGTCCTAGTTTAGAAGGCTCCAGTTTTTAACATGAATTCTCCTGGAAAGTATATATATATGTATGCATTTATTATTTTATTGTACATTCAAGATGATAAATAATTTTGAGTTTAACACTACAGTAAATATTAAAAAAAGGAGGTCCACTTGTATTGTCTTCCAAACGTACATCCATTTTTCTATGCTATTTATTAAATAACTTATCATTTTCTTATGTAATTGAACTACCATAAGGATCATCTATTACTTCTCATTTATACTGGATGCTGTTTCTGGACTCTATTTTGCTCCACTGGTCTATTTGTATTTGTCTTATACAAATACAATGTTTAATTAATTATAATATTTTCAAATATGTGGTATATCATTGTGCTTTTCTTGGCTACTCTTTGGTAATAGTAATTTTTTTTTTTAATTACTAACTTGAAGATTTTTTTCTCCAATTAGAAAAAGCTGTTGAGTTTCTGATTAGAATTTCATTAAACATATATTAATTCAGGAAAAAAATTTTTTAATTAACTTTTCATTCTATCCAGTTTAAAATATGATCTGATCTTTTCAGTTTTTTTGTTTTTTCATTGAACTAAAAAAGTTCAGTCTGTAGTCTATTTCTCTTCCTACTTTTGCGGTACGCGGGCCTCTCACTGTTGTGGCCTCTCCTGTTGTGGAGCACAGGCTCCCGACACGCAGGCTCAGCAGCCGTGGCTCACGGGCCCAGCTGCTCTGCAGCATGTGGGATCCTCCTGCACCGGGGCACAAACCCGCATCCCTTGCATGGGCAGGAGGAGTCTCAACCACTGCGCCACCAGGGAAGCCCTGTTCCTACTTCTTTTTAAAAGATAGTATGCTGCTCTATGGGCATACTGAGTCTGTCCTCTCGGGAGTCTCCCCAAGAGTAGCACAAATGCCTCTTTAGTATTTTGAACACCTAGAGAGAGCTGTTCATCTGATAGCTTATGCTTATCACTGTTCATCTCCTTTCACTTTGGTTGGGCATGCCATAGGCCTTTTTTTTTTTAATTTTAATTTTGTTTATTGTTTTATACAGCAGGTTCTTATTAGTTATCTATTTCAAACATATTAGTGTATATATGTCAATCCCAGTCTCCACCACTACCCACCTGCCCCACTTTCCTCCCTTGGTGTCCATACATTTGTTCTCTACATCATCTGTGTCTCTATTTCTGCCTTGCAAACTGGTTCGTCTGTACCATTTTTCTAGATTCCATATATATGTTTTAATATACGATATTTGTTTTTCTCTTTCTGACTTCAGTCTGTATGACAGTCTCTAGGTCCATCCACGTCTCTGCAAATGACCCAATTTCGTTCCTTTTTATGGCTGAGTAATATTCCACTGTATATATGTAACACATCTTCTTTATCCATTCGTCTGTTGATGGGCATTTAGATTGCTTCCATGACCTGGCTATTGTAAAGAGTGCTGCAATGAACATTGGGGTGCATGTATCTTTTCAAATTACAGTTTTCTATGGATATATGCCCAGGAATGGGATTGCTGGATCATATGGTAGCTCTATTCTTAGTTTTTTTAAGGAACTTCCATACTGTTCTCAATAGTGGCTGCACCAATTTACATTTCCACTAACAGTGCAAGAGGGTTCCCTTTTGTCCACACCCTCTCCAGCATTTGCTGTTTGTAGATTTTCTGATGATCACCATTTTAGCCGGTGTGAGGTGATACCTCATTGTAGTTTTGATTTGCATTTCTCTAATTATTAATGATGTTGAACATCCTTTCATATGTTTGTTGGCAATCTGTATATCTTCTTTAGAGAAATGTCTGTTTAGCTTTTCTGCCCATTTTTGGATTGGGTTGTTTTTTTTTTTTAATATTGAGCTGCATGAGCTGTTTATATATTTTGGAGATTAATCCTTTGTCCTTTGATTTGTTTGCAAATATTTTCTCCCATTCTGAGGCCTGTCTTTTCATCTTGTTTATAGATTTCTTTGCTATGCAAAAACTTTTAAGTTTCATTATGTCCCATTTGTTTATTTTTGTTTATTTACATTATTCTAGGAGGTGGGTCAAAAAAGATCTTGCTGTTATTTATGTCAAAGAATAACATCTTCCCGTGTTTTCCTCTAAGAGTTTTATAGTGTCCTATCTTACATTGAGGTCTTTAATCCATTTTGAGTTTTTTTTTTTTTTTTTGCCGTACACGGGCCTCTCACTGTTGTGGCCTCTCCCGTTGTGGAGCACAGGCTCAGCGACCATGGCTCACGGGCCCAGACACTCCGCAGCCTGTGGGATCTTCCCAGCCCGGGGCACGAACCTGTGTCCCCTGCATCGGCAGACAGACTCTCAACCACCGCGCCACCAGGGAAGCCCTTTGAGTTTATTTTTGTGTATGGTGTTAGGGAGTGTTCTAATTTCATTCTTTTACATGTAGCTGTCCAGTTTTACCAGCACCACGTATTGAAGAGGCTGTCTTTTCTCCATTGTATATCCTTGCTTCCTTTGTCGTAGATTAGTTGATTAGGTGTGTGGGTTTACCTCTGGACTTTCTATTCTGTTCCATTGACCTATATTTCTGTTTTTGTTCCAGCACCATATTGTCTTGATTACTGTAGCTATGAAGTCAGGCAGTCTGATTCCTCCAATTCCGTTTTTTTCCCTCAAGATTGCTTTGGCTATTCGGGGTCTTCTGTGGCGCCATACAAATATTAAGATTTTTTTGTTCTTGTTCTGTAAAAAATGCCATTGGTAATTTGATAGGGATTGCATTGAATCTGTAGATTGCTTTGGGTAGTATAGTCATTGTCACAATATTGATTCTTCCAATCCAAGAACATGGTATATCTCTCCATCTGTTTGTGTCATCTTTGATTTCTTTCAGCAGTGTCTTATAGTTCTCTGAGTAGAGATCTTTTACCTCCTTAGGTAGATTTATTCCTAGGTATTTTATTCTTTTTGTTGCAGTAGTGTATAGGAATGCAAGAGGTTTCTGTGCATTAATTTTGTATCCTGCAACTTTAACAAATTCATTGATTAGCTCTAGTAGTTTTCTGGTGGCATCTTTAGGATTCTCTCTGTATAGTATCATGTTTTCTGCAAATAGTAACAGTTTTACTTCTTCTTTTCCAATTTGTTTATTTATTTTTCTTCTCTGATTGCCGTGGCTAGGACTTCCATAACTCTGTTGAATAATACTGCCAAGAGTGGACATCCTTATCTTGTTCCTGATATTAGAGGAAATGCTTTCAGTTTTTCACCATTGAGAATGATTTACTGAGGGTTTGTCATATATGGCCTTTATTATGTTGAGGTAGGTTCTCTCTATGCCCACTTTCTGGAGAGTTTTTATCATAAAGGGTGTTAGCTCTTCTCCAAATGTTTGACAGAATTCACCTGTGAAGCCAGCTGGTCTTGGATTTTGTTTCTCGGAAGATTTTTAATCACAGTTTCAATTTCATTACCTGTGATTGGTCTGTTTTTGTTGTGGGTTTGTTGGGTGTTTGTCATATATGGCCTTTATTATGTTGAGGTGGGTTCCCCCTAAGCCCACTTTCTGGAGAGTTTTTATCATAAAAGGGTGTTGAATTTTGTCAAAAGCTTTTTCTGCATCTGTTGAGATGATCATATGGTTTTTACTCTTCAGTTTGTTTATGTGGTGTATCACATTGATTGATTTGCGTATATTGAAGAATCCTTGCATTTCTGGGATAAATCCCACTTGTTCATGGTGTATGATCCTTTTAATGTGTTGTTGGATTCTGTTTGCTAGTATTTTGTGAGGATTTTTACGTCTATATTTATCAGTGTTATTGGTCTGTAATTTTCTTTTTGTGTAGTATCTTTGTCTGGTTTTGGTATCAGGGTGATGGTGGCCTCATAGAATGAGTTTGGGAGTGTTCCTTCCTCTGCAGTGTTTTGGAAGAGTTTGAGAAGGATGGGTGTTAGCTCTTCTCCAAATGTTTGACAGAATTCACCTGTGAAGCCAGCTGGTCTTGGATTTTGTTTCTCGGAAGATTTTTAATCACAGTTTCAATTTCATTACCTGTGATTGGTCTGTTCGTATTTTCTATTTCTTCCTGGTTCAGTCTCAGAAGGTTATACGTTTCTAAGAATTTGTCCATTTCTTCCAGGTTGTCCATTTTATTGGCATAGAGTTGCTTGTAGTAGTCTCTTACGATGCTTTGTCTTTCTGCGGTGTCTGTTGTAACTTCTCCTTTTTATTGATTTGAGTCCTCTCCCTCTTTTTCTTAATGAATCGGGCTAAAGGTTTATCAGTTTTGTTTATGTTCTCAGAGAACCAGCTTTTAATTTTATTGATCTTTGCTGTCATTTTCTTTGTTTCTATTTCATTTATTTCTGCTCTAATCTTTATGATTTCTTTCCTTCTAACTTTGGGTTTTGTTTGTTCTTCTTTCTCTAGTTGCTCTAGGTGTAAGTTTAGGTTGTTTATTTGAGATTTTTCTTGTTTCTTGAGGTAGGATTGTATTGCTATAAACTTCCCTCTTAGAACTGATTTTGCAGCATCCCTTAGGTTTTGGATTGTTGTGTTTTCATTGTCATTTGTCTCTAGGTATTTTTTGATTTCCTCTTTGATTTCTTCAGTGATCTCTTGGTTAATTAGTAATGTATTGTTTAGCTTCCATGTGTTTGTGTTTTCTATGTTTTTTTCCGTGTAATGTATTTCTAATCTCATAGCATTGTGGTCAGAAAAGATGCTTGATATGATTTCAGTTTCCTTAAATTTACTGCGGCTTGATTTGTGACCCAAGATGTGATCTATCCTGGAGAATGTTTTGAGTGTGCTTGAGAAGAAACTGTGATCTGCTGTTTTTCGATGGAATGTTCTATAGCTATCAATTAAATCTATCTGGTCTGTTGTGTCATTTATAGCTTGTGTTTCCTTATTAATTTTCTGTCTGGATGATCTGTCCATTGGTGTAAGTGAGGTGTTAAAGTCCCCTAGTATTATTGTGTTACTGTCGATTTCCTCTCTTATAGCTGTTAGCATTTGCCTTCTGTATTGAGGTGCACCTATGTTGGGTGCATATATATTTCTCATTGTTATATCTTCTTCTTGGATTGATCCCTTGATCATTGTGTAGTGTCCTTCCTTGTCTCTTGTAACATTCTTTATTTTTTTTATTTTTTATTTTTTTTTTGTGGTATGCGGGCCTCCCCCTGCTGCGGCCTCTCCCGTCGCGGAGCACAGGCTCCAGAGCGCAGGCCCAGCGGCCATGGCTCACGGGCCCAGCAGCTCCGCGGCATGTGGGATCCTCCCAGACCGGGGCGCGAACCCAGCTCCCCTG
>NC_041218.1:66445184-66460719 GCF_002837175.3 Physeter macrocephalus
TTCTCTCATGTTTCCCACTTAGAGAAGTTCCTTTAGCATTTGTTGTAGAGCTAGTTTGGTGGTGCTGAATTCTCTTAGCCTTTGCTTGTCTGTGAAGCTTTTGATTTCTCTGTTGAATCTGAATGAGATCCTTGTTGGGTAGAGTAATCTTGGTTGTAGGTTCTTCCCTTTCATCACTTTAAATATATCGTGCCACTCCCTTCTGGCTAGTAGATTTTCTCCTGAGAAATCAACTGTTAACTTTATGGGAGTTCCCTTTTATGTTATTTGTCATGTTTCCCTTTTTGCTTTTAATAATTTTTCTTTGTCTTTAATTTTTGTCAGTTTGATTACTATGTGTCTCAGCGTGCTTCTCCTTGGGTTTATCCTGACTGAGACTGTCTGTGCTCCATGGACTTGGGTGGCTATTTCCTTTCCCATGCTAGGGAAATTTTCGACTATAATCTTTTCAAATATATTCTCGGGTCCTTTCTCTCTCTCTCTCTTCTCCTTCTGGGACCCCTGCAATGTGAATGTTGGTGCATTTAATGTTGACCCAGAGGCCTCTTAGGCTGTCTTCACTTCTTTTCATTCCTTTTTCTTTATTCTGTTCCATGACAGTGAATTCCTCCATTCTGTTTTCCAGGTCACTTATCCGTTTTTCTGCCTCAGTTATTCTGCTGTTGATTCCTTCTAGTTTACTTTTCATTTCTGTTATTGTATTGTTCATCTCTGTTTGTTTGTTCTTTAATTCTTCTAGGTGTTTGTTCTTTAATTCTTCTAGGTCTTTGTTAAACATTTCTTGCATCTTCTCAGTCTTTGCCTGTATTCTTTTTCCGATTGTCTTCACTATCATTATTCTGAATTATTTTTCTGGAAGGTTGCGTATCTCCACTTCATTTAGTTGTTTTTCTGGGCTTTTATCTTGGTCCTTCATCTGGTACATAGTCCTATGCTTTTTCATTTTGTGTATCTTTCTGTGAATGTGGTTTTCGTTCCACAGGCTGCAGGATTGTAGTTCTTCTTGCTTCTGCTATCTGCCCTCTGGTGGATGAGGCTATCTTAGAGGCTTGTGCAAGCTTCCCAATGGAAGGGACTGGTAGTAGGTAGAGCTGGGTGTTGCTCTGGTGAGTGGCGCTCAGTAAAATTTTAATCTGCTTGTCTGCTGATGGGTGGGGCTGAGTTCCCTCTCTGTTGGTTGTTTGGCCAGAGGCAACCCAGCTGTGCAGCTTACAGTCTCTGGTGGGACTAATGGGAGACTCTGGGAGGACTCACTCCAAGGAGTACTTCACAGAACTTCTGCTGCCAGTGTCCTTGTCCCTGCGTTGAGCTTCTCCTTTGTCTTTGGATGTGGGATATCCCCTATGGTGAGTTCCAGTGTCTTCCTGTCGATCGCTATAGGCCTTTTAAGGGCTGTTTCACAGATAAAGAAAACCTAGCACAGGCTCTGAAGTAACCCCAAAAATACATGAAGTGACCAAATTTTTAAAACTGGGTGTTCTCCTCCTTTGTAGACTGTCTTTGGGAGTCTAGAATGAGGTGAGGGGTGGAAGTATTATTTCTTTATTCCACTTGCTGTTGAATTGGTGGCTTGGACATGTGGGCATCCTTTAGAGTATTTCTAACTAAAGGATAGGAGTGGTAGGGGTCCTCAGGCAACAATCAGAAGGAGAGAACTGCCATTATTTTTTCAGGTCATGATGATAGGGAACATGATTGGTACATGGAAAAGTTCTTGGTATTTTCTTCACTTTGAGCAAATATCAATTTTAATTGACCTAAGTTAATTTAATCGTGCTGTTTTAGTTTATTACTTTCCCTACTAATTTGCTTGAACTGGAAAAAAATTGCAAGTTTAAAAAATTATTTTGATAATCCCAATTTCCTTTACAAGGAATGAAAATTTCAGCAATTTCCTTTATTTTTTACATCAACATTTTGGCAGTGATCCATTTCTTTTGTCTAAAGTACTCTTTCTCTTGAAATGTGAATCAATGAATCATGGGCCCACTAAGAAGAAGGATTATGATATTTTCATCACTGGTGTCTGTAGAATATCACATATAGCCTGACACATATTAGATACACAAGTAAATATCTGTTAATGAATGAATGGGTAAAGAAATGTATCCTATGTTGTTGCCAAGTCAGATTTTTAATTAATGTTTTTCCTAGGAATTAATTTGCTCAAGTATAACATATCTTTGTTAGGAAACTTTTAAGTATGAGAGAGTGTTGGCTTACAAGTTAATCAATAAGGGAAATAAAAATAAGCAAATTATGATATAATTGAAGTACTTTCCAAATCAGGAAATGCAAAACTAAATGACAAAGTTGCAGTGTTAAAGGTGAAAACTGCCATTCAAAGACGAGATATCACAGACTATTAAAGGAAGAATAAACTCTAAAAGAGAACTGTCAAAGTAACCTTAAAGTTATTCAGGATTTTTTTCCCCCATATGGTTACCCAATTGTCTCTATGCTACTATTTATTAAATAATTAATCTTTTCCTCATGGATTTGAATTAGCACCTTTTATTATAAACTGAATGGATTTATTTCTGGGCTCTGTTTTGTTGTACAAACTATAAGTATTGAGTCCAAAAAGTTATCTTTTTTCAATTTTTAAAAATTTAATTTAACTAAATTAATTATTTAATTAAATAAATTAAATTTTTAATTCATTTTTAATTGAATAGTTGATTTACAATGTTATGTTAATTTCTGCTGTATAGCAAAGTGATTCAGTTATACATATATACACATTCTTTTTTTATATTCTTTTCCATTATGGTTTATCATAGGATGTTGAATATAGTCCTCTGAGCTATACAGTAGGACCTTGTTGTTTATCCATTCTATATATGATAGCTTACATCTGCTAACCCCAACCTCCCCCTCCATCTCTCCCACAACTCCCTCCTCCTTGGAAACCACAGATCTGTTCTCTATGTCTGTGAGTCAGTTTCTGTTTCGTAGATAGGTTAGTTTGTGTCATGTTTTAGATTCCACATATAAGTGATATCATATGATATTTGTCTTTCTCTTTCTGAATTAACTTCACTTAGTATGATAATCTCTAGTTGGATCCATGTTGCTGCAAATAGCATTATTTCATTCTTTTTTTTAGCTGGATAGTATTTCATTGTATATATGTACTACATCTTCTGTATCCGTTCATCTGCCAGTGGACATTTAGATTGTTTCCATGTGTTGGCTGTTGTGAATAGTGCTGCTATGAACATAGGGGTGCATGTATCTTTTTGAATTACAGCTTTGTCTGGATATATGCCCAGGACTGGGATTGCTGCATCATACAGTAGTTCTATTTTTAGTTTTCTTAGGAAACTCCATACTGTTTTCCACTGTAGCTGTACCAACTTATATTCCCACCAACAGTGTAGGAGGGAGGGTTCCCTTTTCTCCACTCTCTCTTGCAGCATCTGTTACTTGAAGGCTTTTTAATGATGGTCATTCTGACTGGTGTGAGGTAGTACCCTTTTGTAGTTTTGATTTGCATTTCTCTAATAATTAGCAATTTTGAGCATCTTTTCATGTGCCTGCTGGCCATCTGTATTTCTTCTTTGGGGAAATGTCTGTTAAGGTCTTCTGCCCATTTTTCAATTGGGTTGTTTGGATTTTTTGTTGTTGTTGAGTTGTATGAGCTGCTTATATATTTTGGAAATGAAGCCCTTGTCAGTTGTATTGTTTGCAAATATATTATGCCATTCTTTAGGTTGTCTTTTCATTTTGTTTATGGTTTCCTTTGCTGTAAAATCTGTTTCCTTTGCTGCAAAATCTTGTAAGTTTGATTAGGTACTATTTTTTGGTTTGGTTTTGTTTTTATGTCTATTGCCTTGGAAGACTGAAGAAAACTTGGGTACCATTTATGTCAGAGAATGTTTTCCCTATGATCTCTTGTAGGAGTTTTATGGTGTCATGTCTTATATTTAAGTATTTAATCCATTTTGAGTTTATTTTTGTGTGTGGTGAGAGACTGTGCTCTAACTTCATTGATTTGCATGTGATTTAACTTTCCCAACACCATTTGCTAAAGAAACTGTCTTTTTCCCATTGTACATTCTTGCTTCCTTTGTGGAAGATTAATTGACTGTAGGTGTGTGGGTTCATTTCTGAGCTCTCTATTCTGTTCCACTGATCCACATGTCTGTTTTTGTGCCAGTACCACGCTGTTTTGATTACTGGAGCTTTGAAATCTGGGAGGGTTATGCCTCCACCTAAGCTATAAAGTTTTAATGCCTCTTTGCCTACCTCGGACAAAGGTAAAAATGCATCTGTCTGTACTAGACCCATTGCTTTCCTGCATTTGTTGAAAGGTCATACATATTTAAGAGCAACTCATTGTCAGTGTTGGTGACAAATGATGTATTTCAAAGTGTAATTCATGCCACATGTCTGTTTTTGTGCCAGTACCACGCTGTTTTGATTACTGCAGCTTTGTAGTATTGTCTGAAGTCTGGGAGGATTATGCTTCCTGCTTTGTTCTTTTTCTTCAGGATTGCTTTGGCAATTCTGGGTCTTTTATGGTTCCACATGAATTTTAGGATTATTTGTTCTAGTTCTGTGAAAAATGTCATGGGTAATTTGATAGGGATCACAATAAATCTGTAGATTGCTTTGGGTAGTATGACCAATTTAACAATATTAATTCTTCCAATCCAAGAGCATGGAATATCTTTCCATTTCTTTGAGTCATTAAACAAGTTATCTTTCTTTAAAAATGTATTGTCTTATTTTATTAAAATATAGTTGATTTACAGTGTTGTGCTAATCTCTGCTGTACAGCAGAATGACTCAGTTATACACATATAGACATCCTTTTTTTATATTTTCCATTATAGTTTATCACAGAATATTGAATATAGTTCCCTGTGCTATACAGTCCGGCCTTGTTGTTTATCCATCCTATACATAATAATTTACATCTGCTAATCCCAAACTCCTAGTCCTTTCCTCCCCCATGCCCCCTCCTCCTTGGCAACCACAAGTCTGTTCTCTATGTCTGTGAGTCTCTGTTTTGTAGATAGGTTCATTTGTGCCATATTTCAGATTCCACATATAAGTGATATCAGATGGTATTTGTCTTTCTGTGTCTGACTTACTTCACTTAGTGTGATAATCTCTAGGTCCATCCATGTTGCTGCAAATGGCATTATTTCATTCTTTTTGATGGCTAAGTAGTATTCCATTGTATATATGTACCACATCTTCTTTGTCCATTCATCTGTTGATGGACATTTTGGTTATTTCCATGTCTTAGCTGTTGAGTATAGTGCTGCTGTGAATATAGGGGTGCAGGTATCTTTTTGAATTATAGCTTTGTCTGGATATATACCCAGGACTGGGATTGCTGGACCATATGGTAATTCTATTTTTAGTTTTCTGAGGAAACTCCACACTGTTTTCCATAGTGGCTGCACCAATTTACATTCCCACCAACAGTGTAGGAGGGTTCCCTTTTCTCCACACCCTCTCCAGCATTTGTTATTTGTAGACTTTTTAGTGATGGCCATTCTGACCGGTGTGAGGTGGTAGCTCATTGTAGTTTTGATTTGCATTTCTCTGATAATTAGTGATGTTGAGCATTTTTTCATGTGCCTGCTGGCCATCTGTTTTTCTTCTTTGGAGAAATGTCTATTAAAGTCTTCTGTCCATTTTTCAATTGGGTTGTCTGTTTTTTGTTTCAACAAGTTATCTTAACATGAGCCCACAAATTTAATCACTATCCAGGTAATGAAATAAAACATTAACAGCACCCTAGAAGCCTTTTCTTGATAAAAATTTATTGAGTGAATGAATGAATGAGAGTCTGTGGGGAGTAGTTAGGGTCTGTTTTCTACTCGTCATGTATAATATTATGAATGTGTTGGGTGAAGATATAAATGTGCTTACTAAACCCACAAATAGTGCAAAGATAGGAGATAGTAATAGATTGGTTTATAGACAAGTCTTCAAAATTTCTCAAAAGTCAGGGACCATGAAATGAAACTAAAATTATGTAATATATAAATGTAAATGATTGAATGTCACTGTAAGTGCAGTATTGGGAAGAATTCACAGCTCTCCTTTATGGGAATATGACAGTTTAGAAGTGTTATTTTAAAGGACAGTATGAACAAAAAAATGTGACTATGATCTTAGCATGTTCGTATTATTGCTTGCTGTCAGAACAATGATGTTTTGACCTCATCTGGCGTGTTATTACAGTTGTGGGCATTTTATCTGAAGAAGAGTGATATGCTGGAGAATGTCTGCAGTGGAATGACGGGTGGCAGGAAGTCTGTGAACCTCAAATCCTTTTATATAAAAGGCAAGTTTAAAGAGAAACGAAGTTATCTGAAGCACGGTGATAGAATTGGCAATGTTTTGCTTGAAAAGGAGTTGTAAAATGACATGAGAGCTTTCTTTAAAGGCTTAAAGATTAGCAGTATGGTGAAAAGAATTTTAGTTCCTGTCTGTAGTTGCAGAAGAGAATCTCACATTTGTTTGACATTTTCATGGTCCAGTGGTTAAGAGGATGGGTCCTGGAGACTGACTGGCTGGGTCCATGTGCCTGCTTTGTTGCCTGAGTCTCAGTTTTGCCATTTTAAAGATGAAAAAGGCTACCTCATCGAGCCTTTATTCAAATGAAATAATAATGCATGCTAAACTCTTAGTTCCATTCATGTAGTAAACTTGAAACAGACATTATAATAGCAAATAGCAACTGTCTCCTTCTACCTTCTGTATCTCCTGTATTTTTATTGTTCTATCTTGTATTTCCTTTTTTTAGGGAAATGTCCTATTTGTGCTATTGGCCAATTACCTCAATAGCACAATCTATAAAATGACTTCTCTTCTGACCTCACCTTTAACTTGCCCTTCCACCAACTGCTGTACCCAACAGTCCTCTGACCCTGCTCTTACAAAGGTCAGCAATAACCAAATTGCCAAATGCAGTAGATCCAAATCTTCATCTCACTTTGCCTTCCCTGCAATATTTTGACAAGCTTTTTTCTTCTTGGCTGTTGATGTAACTTTCGTCTTGTTCTCTCTCGTTTTCATATGAACACTATCCTTTGTAAATGCATCTTCATTTTTTTTACCCATTAAATATTGGTGTTTCTTAGGGTTGGCCCTTTGCACAGCACTCTGGGTGATCTTATCCAGCTGAGACCTAATGACTTACAAATATGAATCCACAGTTTTGGAGTTTTAACTCTATTGTATAAATCTCCCCGAGTATTTCTATTTGGATGTCTTGGAGTCATCTGAAACTCAACAGTTGCTCCCAAATCCAAATTTTATTCTGCATTATCAGTTTTAGTAAATAGCAATTAAGCTAGCACCTGGAAGTTACTTTCCATCAATTCAACTTCATTAACATTTCTTGAAGAAATCTTCTTCTCACATCTACTCTTCCTTCCTTCCTTCAGCTCTCATTTTATCTTTCCTAGACTTGAGGCAGTAGTCTTCCATCTAGTCTCCAATCCACTGTTTGCGTGGCTGCCAAAGTGGCAATGGTCTGCCCATATGGTCAGGTAGAAAGGCAGTAGAAACCAGGCCTATTAAAGGGATGCCTATATGGGGCATGGTCCTGTGGATATCACTGTGGGAATTTGAAGGAGGCATTAAAGTAAGATGTGTCAATGCCCATCAGAAGAACTCCCTTCCAGGTTTGGAAGGTGACTGAAATCAACAAGCAGATACCCTTGTGTGCTTCTGTGAGATACCATCGGGTCCATGAAATGAGTGGATGTGGAGGCACTGCAGCAATGCAGAGATGAGCTAAATCTAGACATAGTCCTCTTGTACCCTCTGAGGCACAAAATGTCAGTAAGAGCTGTTCTGTCCGCCAGCAAAACAGACAGAGACTGCAGATGGCCCTGTGGCAGATTCTCTGGTGGGAAGGTCCTGAACACAGCTCAGCAAGACAAGCTGAGGATGCTGTTGGTAGCCATGGGGCGGGGGGGACTACAAATGGGTCCTGACAGGAATAGACACTGACTCTAGACTGCTGGAAATACTCTGAATGCCATAAAAGAACTGGAACAGAAAATACTGCACCAATTTAAATGCTGAGCATCATTTCTTCAGACAAATGAGCTTGCTTTATAACTGATAATGTCCAACAGCAGGCAGAGACATATCCTCCTCAGATTACTAGTCTGACAGAATTGAACTGGGCAGTTAAAACATTGGTTGTCTAAAACAAGTGGAGATAAAAGCATGAAGGGCTGGTTTACACACCTTCATGAGTGTGTGTTCATACTCAGTGTGAACATGAGTGGGGCTAAAGGAGTGTCGCCACTGGATATTTTTCTGTTTTTTTGGTGGATCTGGAAAAGAGGGGATGGAGAAGGTGATGGTATAATTTCTTCCCCACATCACTTCAACTTCTTTTTTTTTCTTACGTGATGCAGTGGTCATAGGACCAGGGCTGCAACTACAAGGGCTAGAAGCAGGGATAATTCCTAAGCAAGAAACTATATTTTTAACCTTTATGTCAGACAGAATTCCTAAGGGCCTGATGGGGTAGGATGTGTCTTCACCCATCTGGCAAAATTGGGATTAACGGTGAAGGCAGCTATATTGCCTGGTGGTAAAGATATCGCACTAGTTCTGTACCTTTGTAACCTTAGAAGTTAAAATAGTAGCTCTAGGTAAAGGAATGAATAAATGGGTTATGTAATGAGGGAAACTCAGTATTACATTAACACCTCATAAGAAGTTCAGAACAAGAGATGATACTGTTTCTTAGCTCATTTATACTACATGCCTGAAAGAATGAAGCCATATATTGCTGAGAACACTCTTGCTTTTGGAACCTGACAAGATGAAATGGAAGCCTGAAAATCTGAGTGGCCTCCCCCTGGGAGGTATTTTCATAAAATATGATGGTGGACTGGACAGTTAGTAATGACTGAATGAGATTCTAGGACTGTACCAGTATCTTGATATTTATGATCGTTTGCTGTAAGGGATCCATGTTCAAAGACCCGGGGGGTTGACAGTGATATAGTGATTCATAAGAAATATATCTATTTGGTCACTCAGATATTCAGAGAAATATGTATTTCTCATGTGTATTTGGTCTTGGTCCATGTTGTCTGGCTCATAGTTTTAAAACCCTTGGAATTTCCCAAGTGATGAGAGCAATAAAGTTGTCTTGTGTTATGTTAATGAGGTGACTTCAGGAACTCACCCAAGGATGGGGGCTGTTTGCCAGGAGGACGGACCATGCGATTAGAGTGTTGGAATTTTCAGTCCCACCCTCAGACCTCCAGGGAGGGGAGAGGGCCTGGAGATGGAGTTCATTCACCAACGATCAGTGGTTTAATCAGTCATGCCTATGTAATGAAGCTTCCCTGAAAACCCAAAAGAATGGGTTCAGAGAGCTTCCAAGTTGGTGAACATGTGGAGGTGCTGGGAGAGTGATGAGCCTGGTGAGGGTATGAAAGCTCTCATCTTGGGTGGCCTCAGCCTGCAGCGGCTTGAAGCAGGATCTCAGTTCCCCAACTAGAGATTGACATCAGGCCGAGGCCGTGAGAGTGCTAAATCCTAGCCACTAGACTACGAGGGCCAGTGACAAGGCTCTGGCTTGTCTGCTTTGTAGAAATAAATTTCAACAAAGAGATGGAAAGTAGTGATACAAGTAAAGTGTTTATTAGGAGGAAAAAGGTACGTGTGAATAGGCACACATGGGCAGGCTCCGAGAGAGAGTTGCACTCACTTATATGGGGCACTTCTCAGGGTCCTCCCCTGTGTGCATGAGAGTCTCTTAGCCAAGGTGGATTGTAGCACAGAGACCTATGGGAAGGTTGACACCACCTATTATGGGGTGGTGCCTCCTCCCTTTTTGGTTCCCAAGGAGCCTTTCTTAGCATGTGTAGTTGGGAAGGTCTCCTTGACCTCAAGAATGAGAAACACTGTGGTCTCTTTATCTTTTATCTGGGCAGGGCTCCGCTCCTCCTCACTCCTGCTATTATCTTATCTTGGAGTGCCTGCCCACAGGGGACAGACTCCAGCTTCTCAGCCTGGGGCCCATCTATCTCCTGCCTCAGCTCCATGCCCTTTCCCCATACCTTGCCCTATGCATCTCTTCCATCTGACTGTTCTTGAGTTCCATCCTTTTATAATAAATCGGTAATCCAATAAGTAAATGTTTCTCTGAGTTCTGTGAGGTGCTCTAGCAAATTGAACCTGAGGAGGCGGTCGTGGGAACCCCTGATTTATAGCCAGTCTGGTGACAGCCTGGACTTGCAACTGGCATCTGAAGTTGTGGGGAGGGCAGTCTTGTAGGACTGAACCCTTAACCTGTGGAACCTGATGCTCTCTCCAGGAAGAGAGTGTCCAAATTGAGTAGAATTCTTGGACACCCAGCTGGTATCCGGAGAATTGCTTGTTTGTGGTGTGGTGAAACCTCACCCCTCTCTCCCACCCTGCCCAGTGGAATTGGGTACAGGAATCAAATTATTACCCTTATGGTGGGGGACTCCCCTTCAATGCTCTAGCTTTCCCTATCACCATATCCTGCTTTATTTTCTCCATGGCAACTTTCACCAACAAGCATGTTATATTTCCTTCCTTTTTTTTTTTTTTTAATTTTTTTTGGAGTATAGTTGATTTACAATGTTGTTTTCCTTATTTCTTTATTGTCTTTCCCCTCATTAAAATGTATGATCAGTAAGGGCAAGTTTTGGGTTTTTTCCTTTCTCACTTCCCACCATTCACAGCCTAGAATGGTGCCTGGCATATAGTAGACTAACAACTATTACTGAATGAATGAATGAATGGATAGAGAGATACACACCACATGCCATTGCCTGTGTTCAGCAAATACCACTTCTCAATCGGTTTGAGGGATGGTTTCAGACATCTCACTAACCAAGTGGTCTTCTCAGACTCATAGTGCTTCACCATATTAGTGAAGCAATCGGGGAACCTGAGAACTGAATGTTTTCACGTGGCATCTAGCCTTCTCATTACACCTACCTTTGGATTGACCATTTATGTTAAATTCCCAGTATTTTTACCTCTGGATGGGAAATAGAAGTTTCTTATGTGCTTGTTGTTCTTGGTCTTCATAGCCAAGTTCTAATAGAGTGTTTCAGAAGATATATAGTGATAATCCAATTGGATAAACATTTGTTCGATTTTTGTCCCCCAGAGGCCTCTAATACATATGTTTGGAGATTTTTTTTTCCTTACCTACTTTATTAGCTTTGAAAATCAAGGCTGGATATCTAATCAGAAAGGCAATTAGCAGTTCTCTGTGCTTCCAAGTTGGTGTTTTGTGTTTTTCTAAGTCCAGATGAGCTGCAAACGTCTTGCTCATTAGCTGGTAAGCACCGACCGCTACAGACAGGCTTCTTTCTCCAAGTGCTGTCCCTAATGCTGCAGAAACCTTCTTTTCAGTTCATTAAATTTAACTCCAGGCAATGACTAAAAGGCAAGATAATTCTTTTTTGTTGTTTCTTTGGCACTTCCAAAGTTCAGTCTCACATTAGCAGCAATGAGCCAGAGAGGTTTAAAAAAAAATTTTTTTTTGGTAGTTATTTCAGAAGATAGGAACTTAAAAAAAAGATCTATTCCAAATGACAAATATTTAGCATTATTTTCCCTTTTATTTATATTGAAGTGCCCTCAACTGTAATCATTTTTTAATTTGGCTCTATAAGTACATGATCAGCAGGAAATATTTCTGAGTTTCGTTTTGTACCAAAAATCTGGACTCTCAGTTTCCAATCAATTGTTTGTAAGACTGAAAATAAATGGCTTGAAGGCCATTCATTGTTAGAGCATAATTAAGAAATAGTTTGTGAATATGTGTGTGCTCTGATTTTTCACTAATTTTTGCCAGTCCCCAGTTCTGAAAAATTAAAGACAGAAATAAGAGGATCTTATAGATAGGATCTTGGGTAGTACTCTGTGTTATGAATGCACCATGGTGCATTCCATTATTGATAGCCATTTATGTTGCATCCATATGTTTGTAATTACAAACGTGATAATGTCCTTATACTTTATTATTGTTCACAGGCTTTATATCAATTATCTACATACCTATCATCTTTGTCAACAGATGCACGCATGCACACACACTGTGTACACACCCATACCACGCATGTTATCTATTATCTATCTTTCCCTCTTACTCTATCTATTTATCATCTCTCTCTCTAGACTTTAGGATCAGTTCCTGGAAATGGAATTGGTAGGTCAAAGGATATGTTTATTTTAAATTAAAAAACAGTGCTACGTTGCCCTTCGTTGACTTGAATTAATATTTTCCCCACTAGTATAAACAAACATCTTTTTTTTTTGCCTCATACTTCATAAGATCATATACCGTCAAACTTTATTTTCTTCATCTATAGGGTCATTGTTTTAAATGGCACTTCTTCAACTATGAATGTTGATGAGAATCTTTTTCGTAAGTTTAAAAGTCACTTACATGTTCTTCTCTGTTCTTCTGACCCTGCTCTTATATCCTACCAGAAAGTAAAATGGAACTTTCAATCAAGGTTTCTGGTCCCCCCACTAGTTGTTTGTTTTTTTTTTTTTTTAAACAAACTTTGTATAATATGCAGGATCTGATAACTGCCAGTGGAAGGTACTGCTCTTAAAAGTTATGGACTGTGTCTATGCATGGTGGTGTAGTCTAAGTAACATATGTACCAATTTACTGCTGTAACTGCCTTGGTTTAAATATTTTTGGCTAGGAATTAATTTTTGAAAGCCAGTAGGATGCCTGTTCTGAAGAGAATTGTATCAAAGTCCTCTTTAGTTTTTTTTTCTTTAATTTATTTATTTTTGGCTGCGTTGGGTCTTCGTTGCTGCTTGCGGGCTTTCTCTAGTTGCAGTGAGTGGGGCTGCTCTTCCTTGTGGGCATCTCATTGCGGTGGCTTCTCCTGTTGCTGAGCACAGGCTCTAGGCGCGCGGGCTTTAGCAGTTGTGGCTTGCGGGCTCTAAAGCGCAGGCTCAGTAGTTGTGGCACAGGGGCTCAGTTGCTCCGCGGCACATGGGATCTTCCCAGACCAGGGCTCAAATGCGTGTCCCCTGCATTGGCAGGCAGATTGCTAACCACTGCGCCACCAGGGAAGTCCCATCTTTAGTTTAGTTTTTATCGCTGAACAAATGTTGCCATAATCTTCTTGCAATATGCATTATACCATGAATACTACTAGACATGGCTTCAGTCCATCATTTTCTACTTCATTATTGGAGACATTTTAATTTGATTTAGCTGTGGATTCTTACTTATAGACATTAGAATGAGCATGAGAATACAAAAATTAATTTTCTTGTAATTTTTAAAGATCTTTTAAACAAATATCAGGTCAAAATCCTGTCCATTATGACTCCTTCTACAGTTAGGATACTTGCTTCTTGATTTATTTTTATAAATTATTTTTCCCATAGATAGCAAGGTAGTATCATCAGAAGACTTGTAGCCCTGGGGAAAAGATAGTAAAAAGTGATAAACACACACACACACACACACACACACACACACACACACACACACCCCAGATGAACATTATAAATGAGGGAACCTTTTATAAAGATAAATTGTGAAAGGGTACAGTTATACATCAGCTGTCAGACTAGCAGCTGGAGGGTCACTGGGGATGTGGTTTGACAGGGTTGGTTGTTTTTTTTTTTTTTTTTTTTTTTGCGGTACGTGGGCCTCTCACTGTTGTGGCCTCTTCCGTTGCGGAGCACAGGCTCCGGATGCACAGGCTCAGCGGCCATGGCTCACGGGCCCAGCCGCTCTGCGACATGTGGGATCTTCCCGGACCGGGGCACGAGCCCGTGTGCCCTGCATCGGCAGGCGGACTCTCAACCACTACGCCACCAGGGAAGCCCTGACAGGGTTTTCATCACTATGAAAGACGAGGACACAGGCCTCTGACTCCCCTTAAGATGTTCACTCTCTCCTCCATACTACTTTCTAGACTCACCGACTGACTCTGATTTTGAAATTCTTTTCACTCTTCCAGGAAATCGAGACACTGTATTCTAGAAGGACTGGATTTTAAATGGTCCATTAATGTATTTAACATGATTGCTGAATGTCCCCCTCTATTATTCCAAAATGAATAATGGGGATTTGGGAAACACTTTGAATTGTAATTTTATTCTGTGCTTTCCGTTTTATTTTTGCTTTAAAGCAAGCAAATATTATAGCACTTGACTATTAATGATACCATAAAGTAAATTAATATAGTTTAACACTTAATAGGATAGGCTGCTTTTATATCCTGAAACAAGGGTTTTTTTTTTAAGAAATTTGCAATTGCCTTTTTCTTTTCTTTTTTTTTTTAACATCTTTTTTTTTTAACTTCTTTCTTTTTTGTAAAAAAAATTGTTTATTTTTGGCTGCATTGGATCCTCATTGCTGCTCGGGCTTTCTCTAGTTGCGGCGAGCGGCGGGGGCTACTCTTCGTTGCGGTGCGCAGGCTTCTCATTGTGGTGGCTTCTCTTGTTGCAGAGCACGGGCTCTAGGCGCGTGGGCTTCAGTAGCTGTGGCTCACGGGCTCTAGAGCACAGGCTCAGTAGTTGTGGTGCAGGGGCTTAGTTGCTCTGCGGCATGTGGAATCTTCCCGGACCAGGAATCGAACCCATGTCCCCTGCATTAGCAGGCGGATTCTTAACCACTGTACCACCAGGGAAGCCCTAACATCTTTATTGGCGTATAATTGCTTTACAATGGTGTGTTAGTTTCTGCTTTATAACAAAGTGAATCAGTTATACATATACATATATCCCCATATCTCTTCCCTCTTGCATCTCCCTCCCACCCTCGCTATCCCACCCTTCTAGGTGGTCACAAAGCACCGAGCTGATCTCCCTGTGCTATGCGGCTGCTTCCCACTAGCTATCTATTTTACGTTTGGTAGTGTATATATGTCCATGCCACTCTCTCACTTCGTCCCAGCTTACCCTTCCCCCCTCCCCGTGTCCTCAAGTCCATTCTCTATGTCTGCGTCTTTATTCCTAGATCTCTTAATGTTGCTTACATTCTTTGTGTATTACAAATATTATGAGGTATATGGGAAAGACAAGTGGATCTATCCATAGCCTTCCAACTGTTCTCCCTGTCTGCAGTCTCTTCCATCCTCCACACTGCAGCTGGAGTTAACTTTTCAGAGCAATAATCCAACCTTATCACTCTTCAACTTAAAATCTTTCAGGGACACCTAATTTCCTCCAAGCTAAAGTCCAGACTCCTTAGAATTGCGTTCAACTCTTTTCACAATCTAGTTCCATTCTTTCTCAAATCTCAAAATATCAACTTTCCACTAGCATTCCTCTCTCTACTCTGTGAGAACAAGAACTTCTTGCCAAAGTCAATGTTTTACAACTCTGTGCTGCTGATCATGCCATTTCCTCTACCTGGAATGACTTCCCTACCACCAGCAAACATCAATTCATCCTTCAAGACCCCAGCTAATCGATGCCTCTTCTATGAAGTTTTCCACTGTCTTTTTCCCAGAACTACTGACTACTGTCTCCAAGGTCCCATAATACTGTATACGTTTTTTTTTTT
>NC_041218.1:66461744-66462057 GCF_002837175.3 Physeter macrocephalus
CGGGCTCTAGAGCACAGGCTCAGTAGTTGTGGTGCAGGGGCTTAGTTGCTCTGCGGCATGTGGAATCTTCCCGGACCAGGAATCGAACCCATGTCCCCTGCATTAGCAGGCGGATTCTTAACCACTGTACCACCAGGGAATTCATGACCATTTTGTTTTTTTTAGATTCCACATATATGTGTTAACATACGGTATTTGTTTTTCTGTTTCTGACTTACTTCACTCTGTATGACAGACTCTAGGTCCATCCACCTCACTACAAATAACTCAATTTCATTTCTTTTTATGGCTGAGTAATATTCCATTGTATATA
>NC_041218.1:66462874-66463214 GCF_002837175.3 Physeter macrocephalus
TGCTGTGCAAAAGCTTTTAAGTTTCATTAGGTCCCATTTGTTTATTTTTGTTTTTATTTCCATTTCTCTAGGAGGTGGGTCAAAAAGGATCTTGCTGTGATTTATGTCATAGAGTGTTCTGCCTGTGTTTTCCTCTAAGAGTTTTATAGTGTCTGGACTTACCTTTAGGTCTTTAATCCATTTTGAGTTTATTTTTGTTTATGGTATTTGGGAGTGTTCTAATTTCATTCTTTTACATGTAGCTGTCCAGTTTTCTCAGCACCACTTATTGAAGAGGCTGTCTTTTCTCCACTGTATATTTTTGCCTCCTTTATCAAAGATAAGGTGACCATATGTGCAT
>NC_041218.1:66463257-66487478 GCF_002837175.3 Physeter macrocephalus
TACAAATTGTGAAAATTTTTGTTCTAGTTCTGTGAAAAATGCCATTGGTAGTTTGATAGGGATTGCATTGAATCTGTAGATTGCTCTGGGTAGTATAGTCATTTTCACAGTGTTGATTCTTCCAATCCAAAACATGGTATATCTCTCCATCTATTTGTATCATCTTTAATTTCTTTCATCAGTGTTTTCTGCACACAGGTCTTTTGTCTCCTTAGGTAGGTTTATTCCTCGATATTTTATTCTTTTTGTTGCAATTGCCATTTTGTTAATCAGCCTCCCTCCTTTATTTCCGGGTATTCCCTGCTCCCTCATGTCTCCCACTGGAATTTCCCATGCAATGAAATTCAAATTAAGAGAAAGCTATGACAGAATTCTCTCTTATAGACTCCATTCTCAAGACAGTTTTTCAAATCCCATAGCCCACATCTTCCTGGCATGTCCTCAGCTGTCATTCTTCCATGATGCCAGGCTCAGTCATTACTGATTTTATTTCTTCAAGTGCTCTGTTACTATTCTTCCCATGTCACAACATTGTGCTTTCTGAGGAATTTAGGTGAACATACTTGTGGCAAGTGAAATGAATATAAAATGATTCATGATGGAGTACTGACAACTTTAAGCTTTGGATGAATTAGTTGGTCACTTAACCCTAGTGGTCTCTTTATAATTGATTTCCTAATTAACCTTAACTACTCTTTGTCCATAAACCTCACAGTTCACTAATTCTTTTGTTCATGTATTCATCCAACAAGAATTTATTGTTCTTACTATGTGTTGGGCTTCTTTCCAGGCAAGGAACAAAACAGATAAAGACCTGGCCTCTCTCATGTGTGTGTGAGAGACAGTAAAAACACAACCACCATCCAAAAAGATACATAATAGAAGGTGCCATAAAGAAAACTAAAGAAGAGCAGGAGGATAGAAAAGTGACAGAGGGAATCGATGAAGGCTTCTCAGATGAGGTGGCATTCGAGCAGAGACCTGCATGAAGTAAGGGAGCTGCCAGGCCTATATCAGGGGGAAGAGTGTTCCAGGTAGAGATAACAGTAAGAGCAGTGCTCTAAGGAAAGTGTGTGGTTTTAATAGAAGATTGGGTTCCAACTTCATCACCTCCATGTGACATTGGCCTCAAGGGTTAGCATGAGAGGGGAGGTGAGCATGCTCAGAAATAGCAGAGAGCTGGGGGCAGTGAAGTGGCAGGGGCCCTTGTAAGAGCATCTCTGCCTGGGATAGAAAACTAGATTGTGGATAAATAAAATTCAGAAATTTTTCTTTACCCCAAAATTTAAATTTAATTGATGGCCTAAAATTAACCACCACTTTGGTATCACCAAAATTGCCATTTAAAAATGATATGTAATAGAGGACCAAATCCAAATAGCCAACACATACAGGAAAAGATAAAAGTTGCTCAAATTTGCTAGTCAGCAAGGAAATGAAAATAATGAGAGGGATTGATGTTTTGTTTTAGCCCGGACCGAGTGTTTTTCATAACTCAAATTGTGACCAAAGAGCTATGGGATTTGCATTAGGGTTGCCAAGGGGAGGACAAAGGACATTTTAGTGTGTTTGAAACAGTAATAGGAATAGAAATGAAGCTGTTTTCTAATTGTATCTACTAAATTTAGCCCGTTTCTCTCTCTCTGTTCTCCTTTTCTACCCCTGTCCCCATCATATTCAGATTATATGATTAAGGAGAAAAATATGGCTGGATACACATCAGATTGTTGACTTGAGTTACCTTGGCAGGGAGATGCTATGGAGGAATGTGGAAAGGGGGAAGGGGAGTGATCTGAAGGAAAAAAAAGATAAAAAGACTGCAACATCAGAAAGTCTGACTACATGTAAGCATTTTTGTATGTACATACTGTTTTCAGAGTAATTGACACCAAGACCTGTAAATTGTAGTGTGTATTGGCTTTTCTTTGGAGTATGTTCAGAGTTTAATGAAAGGAATCACTAGGGACTCAGACCAGCAAAATGTAGACCAGTTGTGTTCATATTTGTTTGCAGGACATAAATTAGAGATGCAAAATAAAAACTGAAGTTAGTAATTGACTATGAATGTCCAGATACATATAAAGAAATATGTGGGTTATTTAAAATTTTTTCATCTAGATTGAGCTGTAATGAACAATACAGAAAATAAGGAGACTGCAGATCACAGGTTTTTCAACAAGCGTTTGAGCCTAGCTGTATATTTTGAGTGGTTCATATACTGTGTTCAACAGGTTCCTTGCTCATTAGTTACATTTTAGCAAACAGCGATTTCAGAAAATGTTTTAGTTGCAAGCTACCCTAGCAGTAATTTATCTAATTTGTGCATCTCTTCCTAAATTTGTTAATGTGTGAATCTTAATTTTGGGAATGAAGGGGATCTTAATTTGTTAATGTGTGAGCTTCTGCCTTGTTTTTTAGGATTGGTCTTTTACTGGTAGACATAGGGAAAATGGACAGGGAGAGGCTCACCTTCTGACTGAGGGGGAAAGAAGAGCTGCCCTGTATTCTAGAGTATCTTATGATCCTCTGCTATTTACTCTTTTTTAATTTACTGGAA
Organism: Physeter macrocephalus; assembly: GCF_002837175.3. Classification (NCBI taxonomy): domain Eukaryota; kingdom Metazoa; phylum Chordata; class Mammalia; order Artiodactyla; family Physeteridae; genus Physeter; species Physeter macrocephalus. The sequence continues at coordinate 66,465,815 of NC_041218.1, forward strand.
ACCAAGAGTTCCTTTGTCCAGGATGATTAATCTGTGGCCTCTGCAGACTTTTAAAGTAAAGGTTTGCATCTCTCAAACTTTCTAAATTGGAATTGTTAAAAAAAAAAAAAAAGACCCAGGAAAGCGCAGTACAGTAGTAAAAAGATTTGGTTTTCCACTGAAAAAAAAAATCTAACCCACCTTTGAGCAGCAAATGGGGCAAATTAAAACACAGATACACATGAGTAGAATGAAAATGATTTCCGTGTTTGTTTATCACCAACATAATTATTTACAAATAACCCATATGAAAATGTAAAAAAGCATATTACATCTTCACATGCCATCTATATTAACTGAATAAAGATTAGTGACATTATTTGCAAATCGGTAGTTAATTGTACATAGACATTTTGTGTGTTAAAAAAGAAATGTACATAATTTAAAATAAATTACATTACACAATTTACAAAGTAATATTAACAAAAACTTCTTAGACAGCTGCCTCCTTACTTAAACAAAATATTAATAAATACTCAGGTAATTAAATTAACCAAAAAACACATTTAGGGGATTATAATTTATAGAAAGACATTGCAAATTTAATAAAGTTATATTTTACAATGACATACTGATCGCTTCAAATCTTTGTACTAGAAATAGGCAGGAAAAAGTATCAGGAAGGAAATCGTAATGTTTCCTTTGAAAAAATAAACATAAATAGAGTCCTGAAAAATAGTTGGGAAAAGTTCACTGAGGGTTCAAAGGGGTAGTCTAGAAACTATTGTTTAAAAAAAAAAATCTACAAAACACAAGACTGACACCCAGTGATAGTATAAATAGACTAGAGGTTTTTGATCACTGGAAACATGACTCTCACAAGCTAAATGTCTTCATATAACTGCCATTTTAAGATCTGCCTTGGTAGAAGCACGAAAACATAAAACTACAAAATTAACTCTATCCATTTAGCAATTGTTTTACTGATTTCGTAATGTAGACATGAGCATTTCTCAGTTTCCCTGCGAGATACAGAATTATATCACACTGGAAAACATCCTTTTTATAAAGAGTCATGTCTGCTGGGCCCACACTCCAGTTTCAGACACCTGAAACCTGCTCTGCACTCCCAGCCACCTGAGGTCAGGACTAGAAGGGACAGGCAGAAGTTTCAGTTCTCACATCTTAATTAGACCCAGGAAAGATCACTGTCTGACGTGATTCCTCACAGATTTGTTCATGGACTGCTCTCCTTTCAATACCCTCAAGCTTAGAGTGGAAATAGAACAAGAAACATATTTGAATTTGGTAATATTTTTACAAATAGTGAGACCCTGGATCATTTGGGAAGCCTGATTCTTGCAAATCTGTTCAAACCTTGATTCAGCCTAAGAATAGGCACTTCTTTCTGTAAGTTTTGAAAGGTGCAGGCCTCCCCCGCTGTCTTGTAGACTAGCACGTAGACAAAGGCACGAGGGGATGACTGGTGGAGGCGGGCAGTACTGGGTAGGACTAAATCTAAGGTAGGAATTGACATTTTTACAGAAAACGTCTATTTTTTTTTTTTTGGCATGTCCTCCACAGCTTTTCTTTATTTTTTTACTCATGTTTTTGACCAGTACATTCTGTTTAAATCAACCTGTTCACACTCTAAATGACACTTTGACTCCAATAGGAAAGACATATAGGTATTCACCGCTTTTTAAAATTAAAAATGTAGGCATAAAAAAAAAATGTAGGCATGTTTAGCAGAAGGTGATTCTGAGGGAAGCAGACAAGATTAGTTGTTGATAAGAGAGCAGAGTAGACAGAGACCAGGCACTGAACATCATCATAAAGGAGAAGGATATACAGGGAGTTAGAGGAGGTTAAAAAAAAAATTGAGAGGTGTTACTTGCCACTATGACCACTGCCACCTGCCTGAGGGTAGAGGACCCATATAGCCAAAGCCTGCCAGCATGGCCCGAGACAGGGACATTACATAAGGGAAAATACTAACCATGTTGAACACTAAACCTAGAGTGAAGGGTGATGTGTGTGTCATTTTCACTCATTAAGCATTTTTCCTTGTTTTGAATGTCTTAGATATGTATGTAAACAAAAGCCATGACTAATATTTTACAGTGCCTAGCAGAATGTCTTACATGTGATAATTCAATAAATATTTGTCTTGTTATAGGTACTTGTGCTTTGTTATAATTAAAAACATGCTTTTATGCACTCCTTTTTAAATTAGCTTTAAGCTACACCAGAGTCCTCAAAAAGGCTTTGAAATAAGGATTGTGGTCAATTTCCTAGATTAGATATTGATGAATGAGCGAACCACCCTCTCTCAAGAGAGATCAGTTATGCCACTTCTATGTCATTTAAATGGAAACAGTCCAACAAAATAGCATAATACTGTGTCATTATTTTTCATTTCTTTTTTAAAAACCAAGCAAACCTTCATACTTATAGAACAGTAATTCTTAATCTTTGTGGGCTCACAGACCATTTTCGTAAGGCAAAAGTGTCAATAGACAAGTTACTACTATATTGCCCTCCTGAATTCTTAGAATGAATAGGAGGAATAAGGTTTTGATGAAATTCCAGTAGAGTACTTAACTCATTATTGACTCATGCCAAGAACAAAAATAAGGCCATTTTCATGTTATAAACATGAATATAGTAACCTTCATTTGTCCACAATAGTCAGCTAGCTACATTCTCCCCTTTGTACCTTTCTAACAAGAGGCCATCCAGTATTTATTTATCCTAATGATGAACTTCCAGTATGCTCCCTAGTGTTAGATCACATTGAACCTAGTTTCCTTCATATCTGTAAAAGGTAATCAATTTATGAATAAAATCATCTTGTATTTTCATGACATCTTATGTTGATCTGTTCATTTAATTTTAACAATATAGGTAGGATGCTACTGATCTGCTTTCTGAATTAATGACTTTTAAATGATCGTAAGTATAGCATTAGTAGCAACAATATTTTATCCTAGTCAACAATTTCAAGGGTATTGGGTATGGCATGCATTTCATAAGACTGTCAGTGAAACTCTTCAAGTAACTGCAACGGACTATTTCTCAACCATTTTGGACAAATGGAGTTCATTTTATTCAAAGAGATCAACTTGAGGATTATCTGGAAGACCCCTGAGTACATATATTGACAATCACAGTTTTAGGGTGACAATATTATTTTTGTCTTCCTCTTTAATAAGACAGATGAAATGGAATTTGTATTTATCCTAAATCCTTGGTTTAAGGTAAAATTCTCATTTTCCTGACATCCTGTTTGCTTAGAAATGATTTACATGTTGCTTAATACAGTGAATATTGAATAAGGAATTAGTGCTTACCACATTTAATGCTTATCGAAATATGTAGAAATCTGTTTATTTGAGGGACAACGACATTCCAATCTATCTTTTGTAATCTTTGCAAATACTCTAGCAAACAGTAGGGGGAGTTCAAACTCTAGTATGAAGGTAAGATACCTTCTAGTCCAAACCACTTGTGTAGCAACACAGCTATGTTTAAGATAGAATAGCTTGTGATGCTATTTTTTAAAGACCTGAAAACGTAACGTCCTTCCGTCTCCCAAAGGTTGTCGCAATAAATGTTGCCTGAAAAATGGTATCGCTTTTTAATGGCACGTTTTGAATTTTCCTTTCATACGAAAGAAACCAGCCGAGTTAGATATCATTTTACTGTGCCATTCCCAGGGCTACATCTGTGAAAAATATAGCTACTTCCAATACAGTGATAAGTTGAATGACTGTTCTCATTTTTGAAATTAAACACTGATCGCAGTCTGAGGGTAAATGAATGAAAGCTCAAGATGACACAATGGAGAGTGAGTTAGCACTGAAAAAGCTTCTAGAGCAGGGACCAGCAAACCACAACAAATGTGGCCTGCTGACTTCTTTTAAAGGAAGTTTTACTGGAAAACATCCACGCTCATTCTTTTATGTACTGTACTGTGTATTGTCTATGGCTGCATTCTCACAATGGCAGAATGGAGACGTTGCAACATAGACCTGGCTGAAAATCTTCACCATCTGACCTTTTACAGAAAAAGTGTGCCACCCTTGGTCTAGATATTTAATGAAGCCCTGGACAAAATATTTATTCTTGTCTTTTAAAAATTCTAGTTTTTGATATCATACATTAAAAAGACTCGCTTCAAATTTTACTGGTGAGAAAGACAAAACAATGGATTTTGAAATACATTCCATCTGAAACTAGGAAAACAGATCAGCGAGAAAAAAAATCAACATACAATTTTGATTTCTTTTAGTTACAAAAGTCACAAACACATTTTTTTCCATCTGCTCAAAATTAAAAAGACAACCAGCTCCTTTTTTTCTTTTCTTTTCTTTTTTTAACAAAGATAACAAGTATAAAAATCTAGTCATAAACAGCCTTCAAAGTACAATTAAAAACCAACTAGAGGGATCCATCTTTTGGAGGGTCAGTGAGTTCGGGATTTAAACACTTAAATTACCGCCATGTTGTTGATTTCACAATGGCTGCAGTGATGAGGAAGAGTGTGTGCAGCAGATGTAATAGCTAATTCCATCCTGTCGCCATCCCAACTGAACTTTACTCTCTTTAGGACACAAGAACTTGTAAATGTCTCCATGACACTCTGAGCACAGATGTCTTCATCCCATATGAAAAGAGGCAGTTTCTATGGCAATACTGGTTAAGTGCCTATCATGCTGCACTAATATAGTGCAAAAATGTGCCTTCCATATAGCAAAAAAGATGCAGGCAACCAGTTTGAAAATTAGAGAAAGTAGAAACATACTGTATTAACACAAGCAAATTAGTTTTCCAGACAATAACCACTATAAAATACTGAACTTGAGGACTCTTCTAAGGTACTAGTACCTGTCCAGCATTTGTAGTTTGGAGAGAGACAAGAATTAAGTCTTATAAAAGGGTCTTTGCCTCTGAAATGCAGGTCAATGAAACTATCATCAATCACCAGGATGCTGAATTTATTCAGTGGGTTTTCTGCTCAGTTTAGAGTTTATCTTTATTCACCACTAAAATTGCTTATTAACAAGTACATAATCTGACATAATGTGTATCATCAATTGAGTATACATGTTGTTAGGTTTGACTATAGAAGTGTAGAGATCTTGGTATAAACTCTTCATGCAAAAATGTTACTATGATTAACTGCAGACAGAGGCTTGCATCAGGCATCCTAACTGGCCAAGCCCACCACCATATTTTAGAGATGAAAGTGAATTATCAGTTGGTAGATTTCAGAAAGATCACATAAAACTCTCAGAATGCAGCATGTATTCAACTAAATCTCCTAGAATTCTCAAGGCTGATGGTTTCTATGTAAGTGGTACTGTCTTGATATCTCCAGTGGCACTGTGATTTTCACTCTTAATGATGATCTTTTAAGAAGTTACAATGTATTTTAATCCATACAGTTTGAATAGCTTTGTGGCCTCTGGATATCTACAGCAAAGATAGAAAGCTGAGACTGGTTGTTGGCAGGATAAGTTATGGTTTACATGTCTGCATCTCCATCATAGGCTAAGGTTAAAGGTTTCAGTCGGTTGTTTTGCCTTCTTTGGGGTTTCTTTGGCTTTTTGCTGTAAAGAAAAAAAAATCATTAAAATTGGGAGAAAGAAAATCAATATTCAATTGCAATTTTTTATTGTTTTAAATGAAAAAACTGGAAACACTGATAAACCTAAATTGCTTAATTGCCTACACTGCCTAAATTCAACCTTAAAATTTGATTTTCTGGTTTTTTAATTTCTCTGTTTTATGCTCTGAATAAACTTGAAACAGCACCCTTCAAATATTTTATTATCCTGTAAAAGATGAATTGTTTAAATGGAATTCCTCTAGTACTAACAATGGAAATAATGTTATAGTATAATCATTTATATTTGTCCATAAAGTTTTATAAATAACACAATTTGTAATTAATGCATGTTTTAAAAGATAGTTAAATTGGGTATTACCGTAATATCTTCCTCAGTAATTCAATATAAAAATCTACAGTTCATCATAAGTATACAAAGTAATATTTGCTTATAGAACCAAGGAGAACATACTTGAGAAGATGACCTGGGGCAGCTCTGGCTCATCTTCAGAAATTAAATGGCTCAGATTTGGTAGTTTTTAGACTATCTAAGACTAAAGCCATGCTTATTCAGAAATTCAGATGACCACTAATGTGGAATACTTATTTGAGACATTAGATTGCTGTTCCTGGTTATGGCCAGTTGAAAGTGGTTCCTCTGAAATAGAGATCCCCTTAGATTTTGAAATATTTAAACACTCACCAAGCTAGATAGATCATGGAGACAATGAAGATGAGTAACACAAATGCCCCAGCTGCTACACCGTAAACCCAGGTCTTTAGTCTCCCATCTAAGAAGAATGGATATTAGTCATTAATTTACATTAGTCTGGTATATATATGACAGTCTTTAACTACAACAAATGACCAGTCACATATGACCAAGTCCTTTCAAAACTCAAAATGAATTATTGCTTAGGCATAATTAATGATTAATGCAAAGCTGCTATAGTGAGTTAGATGGTCCTTCATGAAAGATAAATTGTCAATGAAAATTGAATTGAAAAGCAATGAAGTTGGAATTCAAGTTCAGATTTCAAGTTAACAGGTCTACATTTCTGCTGCTTCTTATCTGAATTTTCTTTTAAACCCAATATATGTGTAACGCTAATATAAACATTTTCTTCTGATTTTCATTCTATCTTTAGAATGGCAATTGTGAGAAAAGAAGAAAAAATAATGCAATTTCAAGAAAGTCCTACAACTTTGAGGACAGGTATCTGACAGGTATCTCAATGTAAACTGTGTCATTTAAATATTTTTTCCAGATGAATTGATAGTAAATATATTTAACATTTTTGGAATTAATAATCCTTTATCTAGTTTATACTTAGAGCGTGCTTTAAAACTGATTTGACAATATCAATTGTAAAAACAGCCAAGTTTGATTAACATATAAAAGGATCTCTAAATAACTTTTTTCTACCTTTTCTATTGTATGGAATCAGGACAGGAATTTTTCTTTTTTTCCAGTTTTATGACAGGAACTTTTAAAATTTGGTTTTCTGGTCTCATTCTCTTTGAACTTCTCAGTTTTATATTCTGAATAGACTTCAAACGACTGATACTATTAATGGCTTTGCCTAACTGAACTTGATCTTCACACCAACATGTATTTTCTGTTGCACACATACAGCTAAACATATGATTTTAGAATTAAAATTATAGATTGGGCAAAATGACCCCACAGAGACTCTGGTTTATCCAATGTTTGGAAGGCATCAAAAGCAAATTAGTACTATGAAATTTTTTTTTTTTTTTTTGCCTAGAGCTGGATCAATTAGGGGTTCACTTGATGGAAATAAACTAAGTTAATATTCTAAATACGCTTTTTTTTTTTTTTCCTCAATTCTAAAGATTTAAAAAATTTGAGTCTGGGTTCAAAATCGAAAGAGCTCTTATTGGGTTTATTTGCCCTGAGAGAAATTCAACAAATATTTTTGGGTTTTTCATAAACCAAGAGCAAGGTCTAATTGTATGTTTTTAGAACATGTACCTTTTTAATATATTAAAATGTTCACTTTCGGAAAACTATATATTAAATGAAAAATGACAATAATAATATTCTCTCTTTAAAAATCAGTTTTTTGTTTTTCGGTACGCAGGCCTCTCACTGTTGCGGCCTCTCCCGTTGCGGAGCGCAGGATCCAGACGCGCAGGCTCAGCGGCCACGGCTCACAGGCCCAGCCGCTCCGCGGCATGTGGGATCTTCCCGGACTGGGGCACGAACCCGTGTCCCCTGCATCGGCAGGCGGACTCTCAACCACTGCGCTACCAGGGAAGCCCCCTAAAAATCAGTTTTGATGTGAGGAGATCTGCTTGGATTTTTGGTCAGGGTCAAGACTGCAAATGGCCATTTGCTGGTCCGCTGTCCTGGACACTGAGAGGAAGAGTTTCCCATGCTTACAGAAACAGGTCAGCTTTACAAAATAAATTTTATTTTCAGCTTGAAACCTAATCAAGGCAGGGATGATGTGGTTAAATATGACTCACCCAAATATTGAACATACTTAAAAAAAAAAATTCCCAATAGTGATTCACCAGTAAGGGAAAGTGTTTTGACTAAATGCATTAAAAATAGAGATGTGCTGGCTATGCAAATCACTTCCTTCCTTTCTCATGTTTCTAACGGAGTCAGGAAGTAATTTATGCCTGGCTTTGCCTGGAGATTTCCTTCGGTCATGAACTAGTCATCCCTCTAGGGTGTGAGAAAAAGTGTCATGATCTTAGTTACCACATAGCTCTTGCAGCACATTTTTAAGCACCAGCTTAGTTCTAGGGCTAAGCATATGGTTCAATCAACTGAAGAGAGAAAAGGTACAGAGTAAGGATAGCATCTGATGAGGCTTCAGGCTTTTGTCTGTATGGGCTTCAAGCCCATTACTAGATACATTACGAGCTGTCTGTTGAATATGACAGGTGTCTGGTCAGTCTCCAAGTTTAGATTGTCCCATCTAGACAGGAAGGCTCCATCCCTGCCCCTGTTTATCTGGTGCTAGTATAGATTCTGAGTATTTGAGTGTGCCAGGTCTAAGGGCTGGTAGAAATTGGTCTGGCTGCCAAGTATCTCCTGCATTGCTGATCTTCCTATTTAAGGTTCAAATATTTAACATTCTTGGTGAAATGGAAAATTCTTTAACGTCATTATAGTTTTATTTGTTCGGGTTCTGAATGACAACACTTTTTCCTAATATTTTCTTTGTTAGATTTCTTTGTTCAATGTGAAAATAATTATACTTCTAAATTTAGGACTGAAATTAAAATAAATAATATCAATCCTAAAATTTTTCTCAGAAGAAAGTAATTTCATTTTTCTGAATTTTCAGCATGAGTGCTTTATTCGTAATAGTAGAAAATTATAATAATATATGGCAGTATCAACATAAATGACTATACATAAAATAATTAACTCATATGAAAATGCTTGCTCATTTTTTAAATCCTTTGGCATTGGTTAAATATATAGCTAAAGAATTCTACATCAACACTGTCTAGTCACTTCACCTGGCTCAAATGGCTGTAGAAACCAGGTCCTTCCCCGTCCTGCTGGGTTACTGGAGGGTTGGGTTGGATGTACTGCCCGACTGGTTTTCACATCTCCTCTTTTGTCCTCCACAGTGGGTATCACCACCACGGGGATAAGTGTGCACTGCTCAAGTGTACCATTGGAAGACATGACTTCAGTGTACCCTTCTTCACAACTGCATATCCTTGTCTGCAGGAGAACAAGACTTATACTGTACATGCAAGGTGATCTTTGTAAGCATAACAGACCTGACTTGAAGAGCAGCCTTTAAAGAAATATTGTTCTGGGAATTTACTTCATGTAATTTCTGTCGTAAGTACGTAAAAAAGAACACACTTTTTGTCCCTTTACAAACTTATTCTAACAGCAGAAGCAAGTGCATTCAGGATTGTTTATAGTGATAAAAGGAGAGGTCCCAAAATAGAATTTTTATGCCTCAAGACATGCTTTTTTGGGGTGGGGGAATGGATTGTACCAGAGGCAGTGGGGTGACAAATGATGAAGCTGGCTTGCCTACTCTAATGAATTCACACATACCTCGCTACAGTACGAGTGGGGTTGACTACACGGTGGATTACAAGACCTGTCAGCATCAGGCTGGCGCACCACCAAGCAGCCCCCTGCAGAACAGAAAATCATATTTTGACAAGTAGCATCTCTTGCAATGATTAAAAATACATCATTGTTGTAGACTTGTCTTTGAATCCTGAACCACCTTGGGAATCCCACAGACTTTTCTGAGGGCAGCTGACTGAAATATTTGGTTGACCTTGACCACTTTATTTAGGATCTTGAGGCTCTTCTTATTCAAAGGAGACAGCATACTAGCTGTCACTCAGCAGGTGCTCAATAAGCACCTGTTGAATGGATGATTTTATAGTTGCTACTTTGAAAACACTAATTGCCTGCAAGCTATTTATCACAGTTTCTGAGACCAAGTCCAGCACTAAAAAGCAGATTTAATATTCTTTTAAAATTCTTTCTTGGTTATTCAAATAAATAGTTTTCATGTTAAGATGTCCCTTTAATTCATGTGACTATCTTGTATATGTATTTTTTATAATACATACTTCTTTTTGAGAAAATCACTAATTCAGGATATTTTTTGGGTATAAGAAAACAAAGGCAGCTACTAAGTGTATGTTTGCACTATTGTTTTAACTTGACATTGCAGCTCTCTGTTTCGTCCTCTTCTTTCTTCCTTCGAGTACAGTACCAGGTGTGCTGAAGTTGTTATAATGAAGTTTCAAGACAAGAATAGATGTCATAAAGAAACAGTATTGGTGGCATGGAAAGAACTGATAGTTTCAAACCATACTTATTCAACTTAGAATTTTAGCAAAGCAAAATTTTTCCTTTATTTGTGGAATTGATGATCCTCTGGAATCTAATCAAAGGTGCCTATTAAGTCCTTGCCTTATCTCTCTATATTGTAAACAAAATATTCACAGAAAAATTGTTATGGAAAAGCAGTTAGTCATTGCAAGGCAGTTGCAGTTACATGGCCATATTGAAGTTATCATCATTAAACATATGAAGACAAAGTAAAACAGCATCTTGAGTTTCTTATAAAGACAACTATTCATAAAATTAAAGCAATCAATCAAGGTAGATAATATACTTTACATGCTTGTCTATTTCTCATAAAGAATCTCATCTCTCCTAAAAGATGGAAGAAGAATGCATACAGAGTTTATCACAAATCAATCATTTACACATTTTTTGGGGGGGCTATAAAACAGCATTAGAAGGAATAAATACATGGGATACTTATATGGAAAAGAAATTGAAAATATGATTTCTACAGGTAAGTAAGTCTTTTAAAATTTGACTTACCTTTGCATTGGGGAATAGCCCCAATTTCAGTGTGAAAAGAGCTTTTAACACGTAGAAGAGAAGGCAGACAACTATTATTTGCATCCATATTTGGGAAAAAAAAAACACTGAAAACTAATAGGACCCTCTGGGAAAGCTGTAAAATACCCTCTGAATAGTTTAAAGAAGAATGTAAACATTCATTTTCAACACCTGAGTTGAGTGGACCGCCTCTATAATGCTTTTGGGTTCAGAAAGCCTAGGCTTCTCTTCCCAGAACTCTTGTCTTCCCCTGTTGCCTCTGAGAGTGGTGTGCTTGGAACAGATTTTTCTTCCAGAAAATAATAGTGTGAGAGAGCAAAGGGTTTCTTGGTAGGTGTCTCTTCTTTGTTATAGATGTATCCACTGGGAGTTGCTATTATCAAGTGTTTCTTAACACAGATTTCTCATGTATAAAATCTTATCTTCACAAGGATACAATCTGACATCCTGCTGTAGCTTTCATAAGGAGGAAATGAGTAATTAGGTTTCAATAAATCCAGGTAATTTAAAATTCAGTATAAAAATTAATGCTTTCCAAAAAGCCTATCGACCCCTGCTCCTGTCATCTTACTGTAGATATTACAGTTAAATTTATAAATGGACATTACTCAGAGGCAACAAAATGCACATTACTTTTTCTCCCTGCCAGAGGGTCAAAACAATGGCAGCAAGTCAGCAGGTCCCCCTGAACAGTTAACTGTCAATACTCAGGCTGCTGCTATGCTATGGAGATTCCTGTAGATTCGATCTCTACAAATACATTGTTTAAGAAGAGACATTAGATCTTTGGGTCCATGGGCTTGAGGCTGAGGTTCTGTTCTGACCCTGGTTTCTTTGTAGAAAATTTGCAGGGTGGTTCACTCCAGCTCTGGAGCCAATTTCCTTCCCTCTTCAAAGGGTCTTTGGGATCCCTTGCATTTACTGGACTCAGATAAGGAAACTTCAGTAACTGTAGACTAGAGTAGTTCTTGGGGGTATATTTGGGTCAAAGGAAATTCAAAAAAAGTTTTCATTTGGATTTCTTCTTTCAATGTACAATGATTTTTGACTTGGGACAGAGTAGGTAGATTGGCTACTCTTATGCTCTGGGCTGGAGTTTTACCAATAGATCTTCTATAAATCATAGATTTCTGAATTTAAGCAAAATATTTGGATTTGTGTAATCATATTCTCGTGGCAGTATTTTTGGACTGCATGTATATTGCCTTTAAGGCACAGAAACAGAGTCAACAAAATATTGACTTTCTTAGCATGTAAGAAGTAAGTTATTAATATATAAGATTTATAGGAAAAACAATCTGAGATTTACTTATAATCATTTATTAGAATTAGACAGTATTTTAATTAAATTATAGCAGCAATGTCTAAAATGGCAGGGTGAGGGAGAATTTAATTGAAACATTAAACAGTAAAATAACTTGTCATTGGTCATCAGGTGCACAGCTCAGGTGTCGTGAACCCAACCACGTGTGGAATACTGAAAGAATATCTTTGTTTTCGTAATGATTTTCTTTAACCAATTACATGCGTGTTACAGGAAGCCTTTCAAAGAACAAAGAAATGGGAGGTTTACCTGTTACATTTATACCATCTGATCTTTGACACCAGACTGTTCGGGAAGAGCCCTTCCAAGCACTAGCCATCCATTTATACTCGTAACACTGTCCATCTGCAGGAACACAATAAACATTAACAGAGGCATTCTGTAGGCCAGCGGAACAATCATGGAGATAGGGTATTAATGAAATATTTATAAACAATTGGAAAGGGATGAGAAGTCCATCCTGAATGATTCAAATGTCAAGTTATTATCCAGAAGTTGCCATATAAATGTTAAAAAATTCCAGATACATACCTAAATTCCAACTAATTTTCCATGTCTGCTGTCATACTATCTAATGTGAACCTGGATTTTCAATTTAATTTTATGTTTATTTGAAGTATTATAAAATATCCAACATACCGACAAGGACAGAGAATAATTTTAAAAATATTCAATTACCCATCATTCAATTTTAACTAATATTACCATTTAGTCATATTTGCTTTAGTTTTTTTTTTTTGCTTGTTGATGAGTAAAAAAAGTAACAAACTTGATGTTCTATTATATTGCTTCCTGATCTGATCCTCCCTCCTTGTTTCTCCAGCAATACCCAGTCTTCTGAAGTAGATACATGCATTTCTGTGACGTTTTAAATTCTTTTAATATAAATAGAATGTAAGTATAAATATATACAACCTATAAATGATTTATAGAATTATTTTTAGGTTTTGTTTTGTTTTTTTTTGGGGGGGGGTGGTCTGTGTTGTGTCTTCGTTGCTGCGCGTGGGCTTTCTCCCTTTGTTGTAAACAGGGGCTACTCTTCGTTGCAGTGCGCGGGCTTCTCTTGTTGCAGAGCACAGGCTCTAGGCGCGTGGGCTTCAGTAGTTGCCCAGTGTGGGCTCAGTAGTTGTGGCGCACGGGCTTAGTTGCTCCGCAGCATGTGGGATCTTCCCGAACCAGGGGTCGAACCCATATCCCCTGCATTGACAGGAGGATTCTTAACCACCGTGCCACCAGGGAAGCCCTTTAGGCAGTCTTAAAATTTAAAAAGTATCATACTGATACATATGATACATACATCTTTTTGAAACTTAATAGTCAATGTTATATGTAACATAAAATGTTATAAATGAAATATTTCTATGTGATTTTTTTAATGCAGACATAGTCCATTTATTTTAACTGCTACATAGAATTCCATGGTACTATCTACTACAATTTATTTAGCTATTTCCTCTATGGGTGGACTTTTAGGTTGTTTTCAACTTATGCTATTATAACAGTGCCTCAGTGGTCAGTTTTGTGCAAGCCTCCTGGCGCTTCTTCAAGGTAAATATTTAGAAGGGAAATTTCTGGGTATCACTGTAGGGATAGCTGAAACTTTACTAAATACAGCTCATTCTTTTCTTTAAAAGGTGACAGTTTATATACCCACCAGCACTGAATAAGAGTTACTATTACTCTAAACCCTCACAAACATTTATAAATTCCAGATTTAAATTTCTTGTCAGTCTTGTGGGTATGGCAAGCTATCTTGTCATTTTTAACTTGTAGTTGATTACCAAAGCTATTAAACAGTGAGAAAAATGTTTTGGGGCATTTAGATTTCCCCTTGTGAATTGCTTATGTATATCTTTTGGCTCCCCCCACCCCTTTTTTTCTACTGAAGTCTATGCCTTTTCATATTGGGTTGTGGTTGCCCAGTGTGGGCTCAGTAGTTGTGGCGCACGGGCTTAGTTGCTCCGCAGCATGTGGGATCTTCCCGAACCAGGGGTCGAACCCATATCCCCTGCATTGACAGGAGGATTCTTAACCACCGTGCCACCAGGGAAGCCCTTTAGGCAGTCTTAAAATTTAAAAAGTATCATACTGATACATATGATACATACATCTTTTTGAAACTTAATAGTCAATGTTATATGTAACATAAAATGTTATAAATGAAATATTTCTATGTGATTTTTTTAATGCAGACATAGTCCATTTATTTTAACTGCTACATAGAATTCCATGGTACTATCTACTACAATTTATTTAGCTATTTCCTCTATGGGTGGACTTTTAGGTTGTTTTCAACTTATGCTATTATAACAGTGCCTCAGTGGTCAGTTTTGTGCAAGCCTCCTGGCGCTTCTTCAAGGTAAATATTTAGAAGGGAAATTTCTGGGTATCACTGTAGGGATAGCTGAAACTTTACTAAATACAGCTCATTCTTTTCTTTAAAAGGTGACAGTTTATATACCCACCAGCACTGAATAAGAGTTACTATTACTCTAAACCCTCACAAACATTTATAAATTCCAGATTTAAATTTCTTGTCAGTCTTGTGGGTATGGCAAGCTATCTTGTCATTTTTAACTTGTAGTTGATTACCAAAGCTATTAAACAGTGAGAAAAATGTTTTGGGGCATTTAGATTTCCCCTTGTGAATTGCTTATGTATATCTTTTGGCTCCCCCCACCCCTTTTTTTCTACTGAAGTCTATGCCTTTTCATATTGGGTTGTGGGAATTTTTTATTCTAGAATAACACTTCTCAAATTATGGTCCAGGGACCAGGGAAGACTTTGACATTCTTTCAGAGTACGTGTGTGAGGATTTTCCCTTTAACTACACACCTGGGTAAGTAAGGCTGGATTTTCTTCATATACATAAACTAAACTAAGATGGCAATAGACTGAATGCAGAAGCAGAGAAGAGAAGCCAGCTGTCTTCTGTTAAGCCAGATGTTAAGCCAGAGATTTGAAAAAGTGTAAAACGAGACTCTGCCTGTCACTAAAGTTATTTTCTTTTTGTTTTGGAAAATAGTTATTTATGGTAACAAATTGATTTATGATTGTTTTAAATTATCAAATATTTTAAAACATCAGTTGTCATTTTTTAATATGAAAAATTTTGATATATATAACTCACAGAGAAAAGCAGTTTGGGGTATTCAGCAATTTTACAAGTATGAAATTGTCTTGGAATGCTGCAAAGATTTAGGATAGTTGTTCTAGACACTAATTCCTTAAAATTGACTTCACAAATATCTTTTCTAAGACTGTGGCTTGTCTGGTAACTTTGTTTATGATCTATTTTACAGTGTAGAAGATTCAAATTTTGATTTAAAATAATTTTTTTTTCATTTTTGTGTGTGATTTTGGTGTTGTATTGGGGAGATTTTCGTCATCTTTTTTTTCTACCCAACTTTGTTTTATTTCTTAAGATTTCACAATAAATGGGAGTTGTCTGTTTCTTTAAATTTTAGTAAAACTCATAATTAAAGCCATTTAGGTTTTAGTGTGTGTGCATGTGTGAGAATATTTGATAGACTTGTGTTTTTAATAGTTGCAGAATCTTTGGTTTAGTTTCTCTATTACTCTTGATAAATAACATTCTAAATTGTTGTCAAGTTTTTACATTTATTAGCAAAATTTATTCATAGAATTATATTTTTAAACACTATTTTATTAGTAGTAGTAATTTTGTCCTTTTTTTTTCTTCATTGATTTTGCATGAGGTGGTCTATTTTGTTAGTTTGGTCAAAATAACAAGCTCTTGGTTTTGTTGATTATCTTGTTTATTTGTTTTCTATCTCATTGAATTTGTATTTATCAGTACTGTATACACTCTATTTCCCTTTTTTTTTTAAAAATTGGGTTGAAAGTCTAGCTGTTATTAAACTTTTCTCCCTCCTATGTAAGAATGTAAAGCTTCAAATTACCTTCTAAGTACTTCTGTGCTGCATCCTGCATAACATTTGATATGTAATGCTCTAGAAATGTAGCTTTCAGTTTTCACTTCTGTGTGGGCATGGGGAGAATTTCTTTGCAATTGTTACTGATTCCTAATTTTACTTCATTGTCATTTCAGGGTAAACAATTCTTTTTCTTTTCTTGGGAATTATTTCATTTATTGTAACCTCTGACCTTTCTCTCCTTTACCTACCCAAGAATATGAAATGTTTTATCTGGTTGGTAAATTGGGGAAGACTTAACTAAGAAGGTGGATAATTCTATAATTCTTGGGTTAAGGCATCTAGCTCAATTGGCTTTCATTCTAAGCATTGTTCTCCAACATTCTAAGCTTTCTTCAACTTTTCAGTAATATAGATGTTATTTTGGCTCCTATTTGCTAATATATGTCATACTCAATTGCTTCAGAACACAAGCAGGAATGAGAGGGTTGTTTCTTGAGCAAGACATTCTCCACTAGATAACAATTCTTTTTTTTTTCATTTAGATTGCTTCTGTGTTCCCAAGCTAGAACATTTTAATGCTCTGTGGTTCTTGTGAATGTCATCTATTGCTTATATTGGGTGCATGGCTCTATGTGTATGTACATATATACACACAGACATATAAAGATGTTTTTTTATATATGCTGTATATCAAATTCAGACTAATCCTTACCAATACTTAGATTTATCAATTTCCGAGAATATAGTAAAATATCTCATTTTGCTGTTGCTTTGTAATTTTTCTTTCTTTCAGCCTCAGTGGCCATGGCTCACGGGCCCAGCCGCTCCGCGGCATGTGGGAACCTCCCGGACGGGGGCGCGAACCCGTGTCCCCTGCACCGGCAGGCGGACGCTCAACCACTGCGCCACCAGGGAAGCCCTCTTTCTTTCTTTTGATTTAAATAAATTGAGGATATTCTTAGATTCACACATCATCAGGGTTGCTACAGGTGTACAAATAACTTGCTCCTAATTATCTCAGCCTTCTTTAGCTCATAAAACTTGGAAATATTTTTACAATATTTCGTTTATGAAGGGTGGCAAGACTTTTATTCTCTAAATATTTAGAATTCGGAATCATACCCTTAATTCTCAACTTTAAGTGATATCTTAGCAAATTTGCCTATTTAACAGAAAATTTTATATCTTACACTTTTGCTTACCAACACAAAAGTAAAATAAATAGATTTTATGAATGGTAGCACTCACCATCACATGATTTTGTTTCTAACATCTGCTCTGGGCAGAGATGTTGATTCTCTAGCTCTTGTATAATCACCGCTCTGGAACGGACCTGTATTCCACCAAAACCTAGGTCCTCACCATTCACACAGGTCAGCTGACACAGGCTCCAGGAAGACCACTCCTTCAAATAACAGTCACCTGCAAAACACAGGTTTGTAGTTTATACCCATACCCATAAAGAATAGCCAGCCAGATAATCATTTTATGTTTAACCCGACTGAGCAATGTTTTTAGGTATGCCCGTCATTCATGATATTTGTAAGATTTGTATAAGTATTTAATATTTGCAAGTTTGTATGTGGTTTTGTAAGTTTGCATTAATAGTGTTATTTTCTGAGTGGATGTTACTGAGTATAGCATATGTGTTGCTTAATGATATCAAAGGTAAACTATGGTTTGAAGGAGCTTGTCCATCATGATTTCCCTTCCCTTAAGTGACAACAATACTTGATTAAAACCTGCTACTATCACTCTTGTCATTATCATCATAAAGGGGTTTATTAAGCACTTGGTACTATTAAAAGAAAATCGAAATATACATAGGACTTGTCTTCTAGGTGTTCAAAATTTCAAAGACCTTGAAGTCCAAGGCTGAGAAAGCTGGTATTTATGCTTGGTTTCTGTTTCTTCCCAAAGCTGTGGAGGTGAGACAGCTAACCAAGCAGCTGCAGTAGTGGCAATAATGCACACAATTTCCTCTGATCTACATCTTCAGTCAACTTCCTCCTTTTTTTCAATTATTTATTGAAGAGTAATATATATATGCAAAATGATGACACATCATAAATGCACAGATAGCTGAATTTTCACAGTCTGATTAAATACCCATGTAACCAACCTCCAAATCAAGCAACAGAGCATTCTCAGAATCTCAGAAACCCTCCTCATGCTATACATGGAATAGAACCATATGTACTTTTTTAATGTCTGGTTTCTTTCACTCATTTATGTTTTGAGAACCATCACATATTTATGTTGCTCTAACTTGCTCATTTTTACTGCTGTGCTTTATTTATAAACATACCACTATTTACATTTCGATTCTACTATCGATGGGCATGTGGAGAGTTGTAAATTTTTCCTATTATGAATACTGCTGCTGTGAACATTTTAGTATGAGTCTTTTGGTGAACTTATATATGCATTTCTTTTGGGTATATAACTAGAAAATAGTTACAGTTATATAGGAATTGTTGGGCCATAGTATATCATGTGTTCATCTTCAACCATTTTCAGAACAGGGAAGATTTAATGAAATACACCTTTCTCGTATACTCATTCATTCTTCAGGACTGACTGCTTGGTGATACTGTTCAGAGGATGCAGTACATTTTGATAAACACAAATCCATAAGGGATTCTTATCACTTTAATTATTCCAGCCATATCGAATGAATAATTTATATTGCCTTATATTATACTGAAGATATCTAATGTTAGCACAAAATTACCTGGAGATCTGATTAATGAAAAAACTTCTTGTGCCAGGATTAAGAAATCCTGGAAAGACATGAATTACTGACTAACAGATACATGTATAATACTAAAGTGGAGTGATCTTTGTACACCTTTACTATAGTGTGTCATTATTACTCTGTCTAATGTCATCCCAAAATGAAGAAAATTCTAGTAAATTTTGGAAGTGCTAAGGAAAAAGAAACTAAGAAGAATTTTTAAGTAGTCAGAGAAAGTTTTATAAATATTTATATCCCCTAGGAAATGCTACTTTTGGCTTACTCAGTTTTTAATTATGCAAGAGAAACTATTAAAAATAAGATAGAGAAGCTCCTGTCAATATGAATGTAGTGTTAACTTCACCTCAGTGACTGCAAACTACATGGAAGTAAAATATACCTTTTTACTAACAGGCTTTATCTCTGTGCTTGTATCACTTCACATAGTGTATTTTGACACAAAACTCAATAAATCTTTTAATGGTAGTCTGTGGATTATATAATTATCACTCCAGAATAATCCACGCCAAGCTTCAAAGATTTAATAACAGCAAATAAGTGTGAGGCATTGACTTGTACTAAATATATTTTTATATTTCGACCATATAAAACATTGTAATAATAAAATTACACTCTGCCTACCAAAGACATTAAGTGTCTGAAATGCATTTCCTACTTCAGTATTCTACTCTTTAAAGCTTATTAGCTCACATGCTGCTAGCCTTCAAAAGCCATCACTGGAGAAAACTAGCAAGAGAGGAATGGAAATGAATAGATTGTAATTTACAAGAGAAGACCAGCCTCCTCCTGGATTTGTAATTGCTTTAATTAAAATGGTGAATTGCCCTGTTCTATGCTACTGTGGGATCTTGCAGTTTTTCTTCACATCGTTTACCACAGATTTCTTTTTTTTAATTTTATTTTATATTGGAGTATAGTTGATAAACAATGATGTGTTAAATATAGGAATACAGCAAAGTGATTCACTTGTACCCATACAAGTATCCATTCTTTTGCAAATTCTTTTCTCATTTAGGTTATTACAGAATATTGAGCCAAGTTCCCTATGCTATACAGTAGGTCCTTGTTGGTTATCTATAGTAGTGTGTACATGTCAATCCCAAACACCCAATCTATCCCTCCCTGCCTTTCTCCCTGGTAACCATAAGTTCATTCTCTAAGTCTGTGAGTGTTCCTGTTTTGTAAATAAGTTCATTATTATCATTTTTTTTAGATTCTGCATATAAGTGATATCATATGATATTTGTCTTTCTCTGTCTGACTTACTTCACTTAGCATGATAATCTCTAGGTCCATCCATGTTGCTGCAAATGGCATTATTTCATTCTTTTTAATGGCCGAGTAATATTCCATTGTATATATGTACCACATCTTCTTTATCTGTTCCTCTGTCAATGGACATTTAGTTTGCTTCCATGTCTTGGCTGTTGTCAACAGCGCTGCATTGAACATCAGGTGCATGTATCCTTTTGAACCACAGTTTACTCTGGATATATACCCAGGAGTGGGATTGCTGGGTCATATGGTAGCTCTATTCTTAGTTTTTTAAGGAACCTCCATACTGTTCTCCATAGTGGTTGTACCAATTTACAATCCCACCAACAGGAGGGTAGGAGGGTTCCCTTTTCTCCACACCCTCTCCAGCATTTTTGTTTGTAGATTTTTTGATGATGGCCATTCTGACTGGTGTGAGGTGACATCTCACTGTAGTTTTTATTTGCATTTCTCTAATACTTAACAATGTTGAGCATCTTTTCATGTGCCTTCTGGCCATCTGTAGGTCTTCTTTGGAGGAATGTCTATTTAGGTCTTCCACCCATTTTTTGATTCATTTGCTTGTTTTTTTGATTTGGAGCTCCACGAGCTGTGTACATTTTGGAGATTAATCCCTTGTCAGTCACATTGTTTGCAAATACTTTCTCCCATTCTGTGGTGGTCTTTTTGTTTTGTTGATGGCTTCCTTTGCTGTGCAAAAGCCTCTAAGTTTAATTAGGTTCCATTTGTTTATTTTTGTTTTTATTTCCATTACTCTAGGAGATAGATGGAAAGATTTTGCTGTGATTTATGTTAGAGTGTTCTGCCTATGTTTTCCTCTAAGTTTTTAGTATTCTGTCTTACATTTAATTTTCTTAATTTTATTACAGAATTAAGAAAATTCTTAATTTTCTTTTTTTTGCAATATCTTTGTCTCGTTTTGGTAACAGGCTGATGGTGGCCTTGTAGAGTGAGCTTGGGAGTGTTCCTTCCTCTGCACTTTTTTTGGAAGAGTTTCAGAAGTGTAGGTTTAACTCTTCTCTAAATGTTTGATAGAATTGGACTGTGAAGTCATCTGGTCCTGGATTTTTGTTTGTTGGAAGTTTTTTCATCACAGTTTCAATTTCAGTGCTTGTGATTGGTCTGTTCATATTTTCTATTTCTTCCTGGTTCAGTCTTGGGAGATTGTACCTTTCTAAGAATTTGTCCATTTCTTCCAGGTTGTCCATTTTATTGACATAGAGTTGCTTGTAGTAGTCTCTTATGATCCTTTATATTTCTGTGGTGTCCATTTAACTTTTTTCATTTCTAATTGATCTGAGTCTTCCCTTTTTTTCTTGATGACTCTGGCTAACGGTTTATCAATTTTGCTTATCTTCTCAAAGAACCAGCTTTTAGTTTTATTGATCTTTGCTATTGTTTTCTTTGTTTCTGTTTCATTTATTTCTGCTCT